>NC_048231.1:4865235-4895247 GCF_002007445.2 Ailuropoda melanoleuca | reverse complement strand
ATTGAGGAAGACATAAAAAGATGGAAAAATATTCCATGCTCATGGATTGGAAGAATTAACATAGTTAAAATGTCCATGCTACCCAGAGCAATCTACACTTTCAATGCTATCCCGATCAAAATACCGAGGACATTTTTCAAAGAACTGGAACAAATAGTCCTTAAATTTGTATGGAACCAGAAAAGGCCCCGAATCTCCAAGGAACTGTTGAAAAGGAAAAACAAAGCTGGGGGCATCACAATGCCGGATTTCGAGCTGTACTACAAAGCTGTGATCACAAAGACAGCATGGTACTGGCACAAAAAAAGTAGTTGTATTTTAAATAACTATTTTGAAATACGGAATCACAAGTCCCCCATTAATATTTAGGAAAAAGCCTAGAGCCATGACACACTTGAAACCTAGCCATAAATAGATGACTCATGCATGAACGAGTGAAGTGAATAAATTAATGAGTTTACAGACTCATGAATCATCTTTAGGTAGATCAATGCCTGGGCACATGGCTCCTCCTATCTATGTTGGCTCCTCCTGGCTTCAGTGTCAGAGAATGGCAACTTATGGGTTTGTCCATAAATTGGGAGTGGTTGATGGAGAACTCCATCTTCTTGGAGCCAATGAACCTCTTGCACAGATTCAGACTAACTTAGAAGATTAAGAAAAAAAAACAATATTTGGCTCTTTTTCCTTAGCTTCATTGTGTTACTCTGTCAAAGGGCAGTGTAAAACATGAACTGTCCTAAAACACAATGAAAACTGTGTGGTGCCTATGAATAGCCACAGTCTGGGAAACACACTGTATTGGCATCTTTTCAACCACAAAGATGCAAGGTCAAAAAGGTAGCTGTTATTTTAAGCTTGGTATTAACAATGTCAACAAAGTCCTTGTTATTAAGCCCCTGCATTTTGTGGCTGGTCACGCAAATCTCAGCATCATTATTCAGATTGTCTGGTGCTGACAGAAAAAAGACAACACTCCCTGCTTAAGTTGAAGGTCTTTCTAAATCTGGCCCTCACTGCCATCTCATCTTCCCTCCTTAACTGTACCAGAAACCATTTCTCCCCACATGGCTAAGGTACTAGGCTTGGTCAACTCTGCCGATAACATTCACCGTACGTGAAATGTTTCCCCACTCCTTTGCACCTATTCCTACAATAGCTGTTCTCTGAGGATCACAAGAATTCTCATCTCCCACTGACAGTTCACAGCATTGTGGTCCAGCTCAGCTCTGAGCTCTCAGTCTCTCTACTCTCTGGATGACTCTTTATAAACAAATCATCCTGCCTGTGACATTTCTTCTCAAAAGTGCCGTTTTTTAATTCTGAATGATTTACCTTCTAAAATTCGCAGGTCCTAGTTCTAAATCAGTCCACAGAAAGCTTGTGTGAGTGCAGAAGTAAAAATGTTTTAAAAAATATTTTATTTTGAAATAAGCAAAAACTACCATATGAATCCTGAAATAAGAAATCAAATATTTTCATCCATTGAAGAATCACTGGAATGGAGGAATCAAATCTTCTACAGACTGTTGCTTTTGCTGCACTTATTTACCCCACTGGATTTCTTTATAGGTATATTTATGACATTTTTATGGCCCCCCATTAAGGTTATAAATCTCCATAAGATCAGTATCTGAACTCTCCTATTTCTTTAGAATATGCAAAGTGACACACAGTAACTGTTCCATAACTATTGTCCCTGGTCAAGTGATTAAACCATGAAATTGGAATTTCTCTATTTTAAAAACAGATGATTCTATGTAGCTTTTAAGAACAGCAAGCATTGCCTGAATGATACCAATATGCATCTGGCGCATAACTGGCACTTACAAAGTATCTGTGGAAGGAAAGGAGGGAGGCAAACTGGAGGGAAGGAGAGAGGGGGAGAGATGCTATGGCTTGTAGTTTGTGGTGAATATAAACTTTACATTAATGCTATTAAGCATTGTTATCAGGTATAGGTACAAACAGGATACATACATTTCCAGAGTCAAGAAATATAATACCCCTCTTTGCTTTCTGTCTGGAGTCAACTAATATTTATTAAAATATATAATGTTGTCTTTGTCTCCCCTCCCCCACCTACTTAGGTATCAGCAAAACTATTTTCCTTTTACCAACAGTAGCCCCAACATTATTCAAAGCAACCACATTTTACTAACAGCAGGAAAAACATTTAACAAATAACCCTTTGCATTAGGAAAAAAAAATCAACAAAAATGTCAAATTGCTGAATAGCTGACGTAAATTATTAGAAGCCAAAAACATGCTGAAAATTTGTAACTGTGCCTAGAGCTACATTTAAGCAAAAGAATCATTACTTCTACTTTGAAGAAAAAGCTTCTAAAATCAGCAAAGAAAGTCAGATGAACCTTTCTCTGAATTATTTGGCAAACAACACATTTAGTAATATTTTGTACACAAATGTTGCCACTTTTCCAAGGTGTTCAAAATATTTTGCAAACAACCAGTCAGCTTCAGAGTATCATGATTAAACCAACAACAGTGTTAATACCTTTCCATAGGAATAAAACTCAATCCCCATAGTAATTAAATTACGTAGAGAGCCAGTCAGAGCCCGTCTCACCCCTGACCACCCTCATCTATTCTCCTATAGGTCTGCCTGTTTCCAGATCCTGCACTAAAATAGAAACTGATTTTCCTACCTAGGGCTTCCTGTAAAAGGTGAAAGAGCAAACCTAGGCATGTCTGGCTGCCACTCAGGAGTAGACCAATTTGAAAGGTGAGATTAAGGACATTTTCAGCGGAAGCAAACTACTTCTGGCTTTATAGATAACAATTACTCACTGATAATTGTGGTGTTTGAAAACAACTACTGCTTCTAGGGACATCCACAATTCTTCATAGCTTTCTAGGTCTCAGAAGAAATGACTGGCAGCCTCTTTCCCATGACATGGTAAAGGAGAGCTTTTGTAAACTCACTCAAAATTGATTTCTGATAGCAAATAAGCATATAAAAAGATGCTCTGCATCATATGATGTCAAAGAAATGCAAATTAAAACAATGAGACACCACACACCTACTGTAATGACCAAAATCAAGAACACTGACCGCCAAATGCTAGTGAGGATGGGGAGCAACAGAAACTATAATGTTGGTGGGAATGCAGAATAGTCCAGCCACTTTGGAAGAAAGTTTGTTGGCTTCTTAAAAAACTAAATATACTTTTGGGGCACCTGGGTGGCTCAGTTGGTTAAGCAGCTGCCTTCTGCTTAGGTCATGCATGATTCCAGAGTCCTGGGATCAAGCCCCATATTGGGGTCTGCTCAGCAGGGAGCCTGCTTCTCCCTCTTTCTCTGCCCCTCCCCCTGCTTGTGTTCTCTCACTCCCCTCTCAAATAAATAAAAAGCTTTAAAAAAAAAACCCTAAACTAAATATACTTTTATCATATAATCCAGTAATCATACTCCTTAGTATTTACCCGAAGGAGCTAAAGACATATGTTCACACAAAAACCTGCACATAGACATTTATAGCAGTTTTATTCATAATTGCCAAAACTTGGAAGCAACAAAGCCATCCTTCAGTATGTGAATGGATAAATAATCTGTGACACATCCAGGCAATAGAATGTTATTCAGCACTAAAAAGAAATGAGCTATTAAGCTATGAAAATACATGGAAGAATCAAAGCATATTACTGATTGAAAGAAAATCTTTAAAAGTTACACACTGTGTGATTCCAACTATATGGCATTCTGGAAAAGGCAAAACTATAAAGACAATAAGATCAATGGTTGGGGCACCTGGATGGCTCAGTTGGTTAAGTGTCTGTCCTCAGCTCAGGTCATATCCCAGGACCCTGTGATAGTAGAGCCCCATGGGGCTTCTCTCTCTACCCCCTCCCCCTGCTCATGCTCATATTCTCAAATAAATAAAGTATTTTAAAAAATATCCATGGTTTCCAAGAGCTGGTGAGGACAAAGGGATGAATAGGTGGAGCACAGAAAATTTTTAGGGCACTGAAACTACTCTGTATTGTACTATAATGGTGGATATGTATCATTATACACTAGGAACTGAACCCCAATGTAAACTATGGATTCCGGGTGATAATGATGCATCAATGTAGGTTTTGTCGATTCTTAACAAATATATCACTCTAGTGAGTGATGCTGCTATAATGGGGGAGGGTATGTGAATTGGGGGCCATGGGGTATATAGGAAATATCTGTATCTTCTCAATTTTCCTGTGAACCTATGACTGCTCTAAAAAAAAAAATTAAAAGTTTAATTCTTGCTACGCCTGGGTGGCTCAGTTTGCTGAGCATCCAGCTCTTCATTTCAGCTCAGGTCATGATTTCAGGATTATGAGATCAAGCCCCGCGTCAGGCTCCGCACTGGGCAAGAAGTCTACCTGCAAGTCTCTCTCTCTCTTCCTCTGACTCCCACCTTCCCTCTCTAACCAAAAAGAAAAAAAAAAGAAAGAAAGAAAGAAAGAAATTTAAAATATTTTATTCCTTATCCATGCCCACCATCTTCAGAGAAGCCACTGAGAACACTACTCCTTCCCCTACAAATACCCACAGAGACCACTGGTCCTGGTTACAGCAATACTCTCCCTTATGATAATATAAAAGTCTACTGTAGCTCACTCTTTTGGGTCTTTCTTATGGATTCCTCTTTCCTAGTTTTCCTCAAAGAAGACCCATGATTGCTTACCACCTGATACCTCTCAATCAGATCCCTTCACTGTCCCTCCCACCTAATGCTCATGTAATCAAAACTGATTTAGAATGCAACATTCAATGCTGACTTTTTGTCATTCCCACCTTCCAGCACTCTTGCCATTCTGTATCTCCTGATATCCTTCGCACTCTTTCAGTATTTGTATTTAGTATTTTTTGGTATTTTGGCACTTTAGTATTTGATACATGAACTCATAATTTTAAGATACTGCATCAAAAGTTATGGTATCTTTAAATCTGAGATATAAATGTATAAGTATAAATCACACCATTATAGAGAGGGTCAATTTTATTCCTAGGCAGAGAGATTAGTTCAATTTCCAGAATGGCTAAATTTGAGACATTTATTCTCACAACAATCTAGTACTCTAGGTTAGATCTATTTTAGGATATGGGTAAGAGTTAGCTAAACTGTAGTTTCAAAAACTTAGCCCTTATCTCTCAGCCTCACTCTGCTCAGGAAATTTCCCAATTGCATTTCTAATATTAAAATAACACTGTTGTAAAATTTAATGTAATATCTTGTGCTTATCTCCTTTTTGCACAGCTATATTGTTTCAGAATTATCCATCTGAGTCCCCCTTTTCTGACTCCCTCCTTCCTCTCTTGACTAAGCTCCCAAAGGCAAACATGATCTGTTATTCTCATCTCCCAAGGCCTAAGGCAATGTCTGGGACATGGTGAATGCTCAAGAGATATGTGTGGACAGACCCATTCAATGTGTGAGTGAAAGATTAAAAGAATGAATAGCATATTCACGAAACATGTCAACTCTATTTTATCTTTTTTTCTGTGTGGGTGAATTTGTAACTACTGCAAAAAACATTTAAAACCCACAAGGAGAAACAATGTAGACAACAGTAAATGGTGAAGTATTGTCAGTATAGATTTGGCAGGGATCTTAGCAGAGCTTCTCTTTGGAATACTTCTCTAAATACTTCTTGTAATACTTCTCTAAAATCTAAAATACTAAAGTGAAGAGGGCAGCTCATGGGCTGAACTGTGTCCCACCAAATATTAATACGTGCAAGTCCAAACCCCCAGTACCTCAGAATGTAATTGTATCTGGAGACACGGTCTTTAAACGGGCAATTAAGTTAAAATGAGATAATTAGAATGGGCTATCAGTCCCATATGACTGATAGCCTTCTAAGAGGAAGGCTGGATATAGACAATAGGCAGAATTAAGACTATGTGAAGACACAGTGAGAAGACAGCCGGAACCTAACTTTATGACATCTTGGTCTGGGACTTCTAGGTTTCAAAACTGTGAGTAAATACATTTCTGTTGTTTAAGTCATTCAGTTTGTGGTCCTTTGTTACAGCAGCCCAAGGATATGGCAGGGTATGAGCTACTTTAGAAGGCACTGGTGCTTCATACAATGAAGCATCTTTCATAGAAGAAAGAAGATATGAAGGAAACTATCATGATTGACTGTGATAAGCCTGGGTGCAGTGCTAGGTTGTTCATGAAAATCACCCTTTTAGTTCCTCCCAAAACCACATAATGTCGTATTTATTAACCCGGTTTTTAAAATAAGTGAGTTTTAGAAATTAAGCGGCTCTCTAAGGATACTTGGCTGATTTATTTCAGAAACAGAGTTTCAATAATGTCTAGATGACTTCAAGGTTTTTACTTTTTTGAACAAAGAGTATGTTCTTTATGACTCCTACAGGATAGAAGGGCTCTGGTGGCTGAGGCTCTGGAAGGAAGATGCTCCTATGTCCACAGGCAGAAAAGCATCTCCATGCACAATCTGAAGGTAGACAACACACAGTCAACATTTTTTTAAATCACATCTCTAAAATTATAGTATGTGCCAGAAAGTAGATGCAATTTTTCACACACAAAAAAACAGAAAACAAAGAAAAATAGAAAGTGAAGGTGGATGAGGAAGAGAGGGAAAAATCTGAAAGTGATTTTGCATCAACTGAGTTGTTATTCTGCATGGAAGGCAAGCACTTAAGGCCAGAACTAGAATAAACAAAGCAAAACACAAAATATCACCACTGTGAAGTTCATATTAGCAATATTGTAACAGAGTCCCACCATCTTGAGATGGAAATTAGGTTATACCTCGAACACATTAGCTCTAGATCTAACTCTGGTCCTACCATAATCCATGAGTCAAAGCAATGGAGGCACTGCTGTACTTCCAATTAAATTCAATTTTTCTGTTTGTTATATACTGATTACATATATATGTTCTTTTTACTGGAATACTTACTGACATGGGAAACAAAGGCAGAAGAAAAATTAAATTTCCTTACTATTTACAGACATCGCAAGTCCTTGAAACAGGCAGAGTGCCATTCCTCTAGGAATTAACTGCCTGGGTGTTAATACTTTGCTGAGGGCAAAAGGCTATCTTAGCTTGACCCCCAGGATCCTGTGAGTCTACTTTAACACATAAAAATTCCTTTGGAAACTTCCTTTATCTCTACCTCCCAATACATGTTGGCAATCATCCCCCAACCATATGACCCACTGATTTACATCAGAAGACTCTCATGATTTAAGATTTTATAGACAGTAATAAATGACTTTTTCCTAACAATACCTAGCTCCCTTAAGCTCCTCAAAACCTTGCTTTTAAAATTCCTTAGAGACTTAACGCTATCCCTTACCCCCTCCCAACTTGAAAGTATATAATAAGCCACTCCTCATGACCCCAGTGCAGCTCTTCCTGCCCACAGGTCCTGCCCTCGTGCAGTAATAAAACCACGTTTTTGCACCAAAGGCGTCTCAAGAATTCTTTCTTGGTTGTCAGCTTCGAACCCTAATATCTTTCTTACATCATTTAATATCTGTCCGGAAGTGATTTGGATCCCCAGGGGATATTTGGCAATGTCTAGAAACACTTTTGTTGACACAATTAAGGGAGGGTGCTACTGGCATCTAGTTGACAGAGGCCAGGAATGCAGCTAAACATCCTATAATTCACTTAACAACCCCACACTCCCATCTTGCAACAAAGAATTATCCAGCTCAATATGTCAATAGCAACGAGGATTTCTGCAAAAGAAGTCACTCCTTTTGTCTGTGCCAGCTTACTTTGTACCAGCTTTAGTGATCTATTAGTTCTAACTGTATGTAATGCATGTAATATAGAGGAATTCTTTAAATATATATAACTTGACTTGTTTTAAAAATAACCATCTTTCTGCAATGCACTACTAGTATTTGTTTTTTATAGCACTGCATGTATGGTGGGGCACCTGGGTGGCTCAGTTGGTTAAGTGTCTGACTCCTGATTTTGTCTTAGGTCATAATTTCAGGGTCGTGAGATCAAACCCCATGATGGGCTCTATGCTGGGTGTGCAGCCTGCTTAAGATTCTTTCTCCCCACTTGGTCAGGATGGATAATCCTTTTAATGTACTATTGGATCCTATTAGCTAGGATCTTGTTGAGAATTTTGGCGTCCCTATTCATCAGGGATATCAGTCTGTAATTCTCCTTTTTGATGGGGTCTTTGCCTGGTTTGGGGACCAAGGTAATACTAGCCTCATAGAATGAGTTTGGTAGTTTTCCTTCTGTTTCTATTTTTTGAAACAGCTTCAGGAGAATGGGTATTATTTCTTCTTTGAACGTTTGGTAGAATTTCCCAGGGAATCCATCAGGCCCTGGGGTCTTGTTTTTCGGGAGGTTTTTGATCACTGCTTCAAACTCTTCATAATTAATCTATTAAAAAAAATCAATTTCTTCCTGTTTCAGTCTTGGTAGTTTACAGGTTTCTAGGAAGGCATCCATTTCTACTGGGTATTCACCCCAAAGATACAGATTTAGTGAAGAGAAGGGCCATATGCACCCCAATGTTCATAGCAGCATTGTCCACAATAGCTAAATCGTGGAAGGAGACTGGGTATTCACCCCAAAGATACAGATTTAGTGAAGAGAAGGGCCATATGCACCCCAATGTTCATAGCAGCATTGTCCACAATAGCTAAATCGTGGAAGGAGCCAAGATGCCCTTCAACAGATGACTGGATTAAGAAGCTGTGGAAGCAGAGAAAGACAATTATCATACGGTTTCACTCATTTATGGAACATAAGAAGTAGGAAGATCGGTAGGAGAAGAAAGGAAAGAAGAAGGGGGGGTAAACGGAAAGGGGAATGAACCATGAGGGACTACAGACTCTGGGAAACAAACTGAGGGCTTCAGAGGGGACGGAGGGGGGGAAATGGGATAGGCTGGTGACGGGTATTAAGGAAGGCACATATTGCATGGTGCCCTGGGTGTTATATGCAAGTAATGAATGATGGAACTTTACATCAAAAACTAGGGATGTACCGTATGGTGACTAGCATAATATAATAAAAAAAATTATAAAAAAAAAGATTCTTTCTCCCCATCTCCCTTTTCCTCTCCCCCATGCCCTCCCTCCCCACCCCCAAAAAAGAACTGAATATATGGTATGAAACTTCATTTACCAGTTAACATGTTGTGTTTTGTGGTCTATTATTAGCTGATAAACAGTGAATACATTTTTTTAAGTGTGATTATCTATTTTCTAGAATTAGAATACTAATATCCAGAATATGACAGTATATCCAGAATATAGTATTTTGCACCTGGAATCCAGTATATAATACATAAACAAATAACACATTTCCTTTAAAATGTATTTTTACGATGGTATCATGGAATGTACTTTTCTCCTCAAATTATCTTCAAAAAATTGACATATATCTTATAGGTCTTTGTGTCCTATATATAGTATGAAGTGACATTAGGGAATTTTTAAGTTAAA
This sequence comes from Ailuropoda melanoleuca, assembly GCF_002007445.2. Classification (NCBI taxonomy): domain Eukaryota; kingdom Metazoa; phylum Chordata; class Mammalia; order Carnivora; family Ursidae; genus Ailuropoda; species Ailuropoda melanoleuca. The sequence goes on along the minus strand of NC_048231.1, from coordinate 4,885,784 downwards.
AGTTCATTTAAATTCCCCACCCATTTCATTTGTAAATATTAGATTTGCACAGATTAGTTTCAATTCAGCAAACATTTACTGAGCACTAGGGCAATAATGATGATGAAGACAGAGCTGCTAGCTCTGAAGAGCTCACTTCTGGCCAAAGAGAAACACAAAGAGCAAAATATTTTTCCTTGTGGTTGGAATTACAGCAAGTATAAAACAAAGTTTCCTTCTTTGTATTATTTCCTCCCCTTAAGTGTCTACCAACCGGTTTTCCTATTTCCTTACAGTCTTAATGATTACCAATTTTAGTAATTCTAACATTATATTGAGTCAAGATCCATAATTTCTGAAGCAAATTTTGAATCATTTGGGACATTGTTTCTTTCCAATTGTTTTCTATAGATAATGTGCCCTCCTTAATGCCCATTACCCAATTACCCCATCCCCCCACCCATCTCCCTTCCAGCAACCCTCAGTTCATTTCCTATGATTCAGAGTCTCTTACCAATTGCTTCCCTCTCTGTTTTATTTTTCCTTCCCTTTCCCTATGTTCATCTGTTTCTTAAATTCCATGTATGACTGAAATCATATGGTATTTGTCTCTGACAGACTTATTTCACTTAGCATAATTCCCTTTATAGTTCTAGCCACATCATTGCAAATGGCAAGCTATCATGCTTTTTGATGGTTGAGTAATATTCCATTATACACACACACACCCCCACACACATCTTCTTTATCCATTCATCTGTTGATGGACATCTGGGCTCTTTTCATAGTTTGGCTATTGTGGACATTGCTGCTATAAACACTGGGGTGCAGGTGCCCCTTCAAATCACTATTTTGATATCCTTTGGATGAATCCCTAGTAAGTGAAATTGCTGGGTCCTAGGCTAGTTCTATTTTTTTTAAAGATTTTATTTATTTATTTGACAGAGAGACAGCCAGCCAGATAGGGAACACAAGCAGGGGGAGTGGGAGAGGAAGAAGCAAGCTCCCAGCAGAGAAGCCTGATGTGGGGCTCGATCCCAGAACGCCGGGATCACACCCTGAGCCGAAGGCAGACGCTTAACGACTGCATTACCCAGGCGCCCCGACTAGTTCTATTTTTAACTCTTGTAACTGAATGAGATTTTTTTTATTAATGTATAATGTATTATTGGTTTCAGAGGTACAAGTCTATGATTCTTCAGTCTTTTATAATACCTGGTTCTCATTACATCACATGCCCTCCTTAACGTCCACCACCCAGTTACCCCATCCCTCCACCCCCCTCTCCTCCAGCAACCTTCAGTTTGTTTCCTAAGATTAAGAGTCTCTTATGGTTTTTCTCCCCTCTGGTTTCATCTTGTTTTATTTTTGCCTCTCTTCCCCTATGATCCTCTGTTTTGTTTCTTAAATTCCATGTATCAGTGAGATCATATGGTAACTGTCTTTCTCGGACTGACTTATTTCGCTTAGCCTAATACCCTCTAGTTCCATCCGTTTCGTTGCAAATGGCAAGATTTCATTTTTTTTTTGATGACTGAGTAATATTCCATTGTGTGCATATATACTACATCTTCTTTATCCATTTATCTGTCTGTGGACATCTGGGCTCTTTCCATAGTTTGGCTATTGTGGACATGGCTGTTATAAACGTGGGGGTGCAGATGCCCCCTCAAATTACTACATTTGTATCTTTGGGGTAAATACCCAGTAGTGCAATAGCTGGGTCGTAGGGTAGCTCCATTTCCAACGTTTTGAGGAACCTCTGTACTGTTTTCAAGAGTGGCTGCACCAACTTGCATTCCCACCGACAGTGTAGAATGGTTCCCCTTTCCCTGCATCCTTGCCAACATCTGTCATTTCCTGACTTGTTAATTTTAGCCATTCTGACTGTAGTGAGGTGGTATCTCATTGTGGTTTTGATTTGTATTTCCCTGATGCCGAGTGATGTTGAGCATTTTTTCATGTGTCTGTTGGCCATTAGGATGTCCTCTTTGGAGAAATGTCTGTTTATGTCTCCTGCGCATTTCTTGGATTATTTGTTGTCTGGGTGTTGAGTTTGATAAGTTCTTTATAGATCTTGGATACTAGCCCTTTATCTGATATGTCATTTGCAAATATCTTCTCCCATTCTGTCAGTTGTCTTTTCATTTTGTCAACTGTTTCCATTGCTGTGCAAAAGCTTTTTATCTTGATGAAGTCCCAATAGTTCATTTTTGCCTTTGTTTCCCTTGCTTTTGGAAATGTGTCTACCAAGAAGTTGCTGTAGTCAAGGTCACAGAAGTTGCTGCCTATTTCTCCCCTAGGATTTTGATGGATTCCTGTCTCACTTTAAGGTCTTTCATCCATTTTGAGTTTATTTTTGTATATGGTATAAGGAAATGGTCCAGTTTCATTCTTCTGCATGTGGCTGTCCAATTTTCCCAATACCATTTGTTGGAGAGACTGTCTTTTTTCCATTGGATATTCTTTCCTGCTTTGTTGAAGATTAGTTGACCATAGAGTTGAGGGTCCATTTCTAGGTTCTCTGTTCTAGTCTCTGTTCTGTTCCATTGATCTGTGTGTCTGTTTTTGTGCCAGTACCATACTGTCTTGATAATTACAGCTTTGTAATAGAGCTTGAAGTCCAGCATTGTGATGCCACCAGCTTTGGTTTTCTTTTTCAACATTCCTTTCACTATGAAGGGTCTTTTCTGGTTCCATACAAATTTTAGGATTACTTGTTCCAGCTCTGTGAAAAAAGTTGATGGTATTTTGATTGGGATTTTGATAGGGATTGCATTGAATGTATTGCTCTAGATTGCTCTAGGTAGCAGACATTTTTACAATATTTGTTCTTCCAATCCATGAGCATGGAACATTTTCCCATTTCTTCGTGTCTTCCTCAATTTCTTTCATGAGTGTTCTATAGTTTTCAGAATACTGATCCTGTCTCTTTAGTTAGGTTTATTCCTAGGTATCTTTTGGTTGTAGGTACAATTGTAAATGGGATCGACTCCTTAATTTCTCTTTCTTCTATCCCATTGTTAGTGTGGAATGAGATTTTAAATGTACCTTCACTTTTGTTTAAATTTGAGATCTCTGATTACTGGTATGGAAGAAACTTTCCTATATCCTAATTTGCACTATTTTCTGAAATTAAATATATGTGTTATAAGCTGATTTATCTGTTAAAAGTCCCAAGATTTTTTTCATAAAATTAAACAGATTATTAATCAAAAAATCCCACTATCATTTGGCTTATAGCTTTTTTTTGGTATTAGTTTCAGAGGTAGAATTTCATGATTCATCAGTTGCATGCAACACTCAGTGCTCATTACTTCAAGTGTCCTCCTTAATGCCTATCACCCAATTACCTCATCCCCTCATCCACTTCCCTTCCAGCAACCATCAGTTTGCTTCCTATAGTTAAGAATCTCTTAAGTCCTCAGTTTGCCTTCAGAGGGGAGGGGGTGGGGGAAGGGGATAGCCTGGTGATGGGTAGTAAGGAGGGCACGTATTGCATGGTGCACTGGGTGTTATACGCAACTAATGAAGCATCAAACTTTACATCGGAATCTGGGGATGTACTGTATGGTGATTAACACAATATAATAAAATAAAATTAAAAAAAAAAAAGAATCTCTTATGACTTGCCTCCCTGTTTAGCTTATAGATTCTTAAAGGATAGTTGTACTCACGGTAATTTAAACAGGTTTTGAACAACCAAAAGAAACCGGAATCCTGAGAATATTCAATACTTTCTACAAAGATTGGGCAGGGAGGAGCAGAGTTTAATGGCTATGACAACAAAAGCCATTAATACCGATTATCCACTTACCAAAGCGGCATGATTGTTTTCAAAGTGATTGTAGTAGCCAAGTTCAAAGTAAATAGAAAAAAACAAAAAGAAAAACCACCTGTTGAAAAATTTCTTTACTGTTGTCTTTTCTTCCCTCTACTTTCTCTGGCTGAGTAGTTTAAGGGGGTTAATGTGAATACCTGAACATGCTGTTTTGCACTGGGCTCACTTAGCCTTTTCTTCTCAAGTCCTTGACCCAGATAAAGATAGATATGATTTCCAAATTCAAAGGAAGCTTCAATTGGAGGGGAAGAGAAAATGCTATCTCAGCTCCAAGTCTGATTTCTCTGCTGTCCTACAGTTGTAATTGCAAACAGAGCTTCACTTAACAATACCTCCCTTTGTTCATCCAGACCTCACAGAATCTTCATGTGAGAAGGGACCCTGAGATGTCATTTACCAGCACAGACCATATATTCTGAACCAAAACTCAAAACAAATAGCCTAACAAAAGACTTTTTTCCCTTATTTGCTAATGTATTTAAAATGACCTTATAAGTGCTCAAAGGTCATGTGAATATATACACAATATCACTTGCCTAAGTTTCACTCATCCCTTAGTCCCTGGGCAATCTCATCTACCATCAAAAGCATCAACAGGATTTATGTGCGGTCCCTCCTAATTCCGTTTTCAGCCCTTCAATTGAGTCTGTTTATCCAAGTGCCTATAAACACGTCTCTCCATGCACATCTCACAGGTATTCTAAACTCCACACATCCGAAATTGGAATCATCTTTCTTTCCAAACCAGTTTCTCCACCTCTCATCCTCTCCCATGAACAATACCACATTCATTATCTGAGCCAGAAAGCTCAGAGTCCCCATAGGCCCTTTTCTCTCTTTCACACACTCAGTCACCGGATCCTGTCAATCCTACCTGAAAAGAAAATCTCTCTTGTGCTTTTCCTTCTCTTTATTCTCACCACTGCTGCCTTAGTGCACATTCTTAACAACTTCCTGGGCAAATTACTGAAGTCATCTCCTTGTTGGTCTTTTGCTGCCAGTATTCATCACCACCTACCTGCACCCCCCATACCACCCCTCCCGCACAGTCCTTATCTTGGCCAGAGATCTTCATAAAATATTCATCTCATCATGTGACCACAACTCTTTATGATCTTATTTTAAATATGTAAGTTTTCTGCTATAACTGAAATAGTAATGAATAAAACTCATGTTCACCACCACAACAGGGCAAAATATGAAATTCTGGATTGTTTTAAAGAACAGTTGCCAGGTTAATTTTTTTTCCCTAACACAGGATTTCTAGGATTGGAAACTGCCAAGCAGCTCTGTGATCCTGCTTGTACCATGCCCCACTCTCTGCTCCATCCTGCAATCCCATTTCAGAGAGTCTCTTACATTTAAAGTACAGACTGTGAACCCAACAATGGGACAGACAGAGGATAAAATATGTGCAGACTTCAAAAGCTACAAATAGACTGCAAACAGCTACAACATGTAGTTGTTTAGTTAAAGAAACTGACAGATCCTTCAAGTCCTCCTAACCTTATCAATAATATTCAATGATTCTTTTTCCTTTGAGGTGCTCTGAGCTCTATAAAGAGCAACTCTGAGGCTATAAACAGAGCTCACAGAAAGAGTGAACATGAGAAATATCTTTATCTCTTTCTCACCATTAAAGAGAATTCCTTAGGTGTCAAAAGCCAGGGGAATGAGAAGGATTCCTTTATACAGATACGAAAGTTCTTTCAATGGTATTTTTAAACCATAGTGGGCCAGTGCACTACAGGATCCCACTGGTTCCAGAGGAAGCCCCTTATTTTTCTAGGAGTTTCTGAGGGTAGTGACTGGATCCAGCATGAAGATCAGTACCAACATGGTGTTCAATAAATGTGGAATGAATATTAGAAGAAAATGTTGCAAAATGGTGAGACAGTGTTGAAAAAGAGGCACGTACCAACTGCTGCAGAGGTAGCCTGGTACCAACTGGCTCAGTGGGGTGAGCTGGCACCAAGGAAGGCCTCTGGGCAGAATGTTCTAGACAGGGCTCTTTGAGTTACAAGATAGCTTTTGCTGCTCCCATTTCTGGAAATTCTCTTACCTATTTCTCTACATGTCGAACTCTTACTCATCATTCAAGACCCAGGTGAAGTCTCAACTCCTCAGTGGAGCCATTGCCCATCATCACACTCCCATCAAAATCTTCCGTACCCCAGAAATGGAATGCTTTCTTTATGCCTACATTTTCATACTATGTTCTTAACACAGGTTAATGTCCTCTAGTTTATCTGTTGAAACACTTACATAGCACGTACTATGTACCAGGCAGTGTCCTCATAGCTTTGCAATATTACCTCACTTATTCCACACTCACCTACATGTAGCTTTACTATTATCCCCATTTTACAGCTGAGGAAACCAAAGTCCAGACTTCTAGAATTCCGCCTTTTGCACTACAGAAGAAGCTTCTAGAGAGAAAAAAACAAAAAACACGTGGTTTCCACCTTTCTAACCTCCGCTTTGTAACACATAGCTTAGCAAATCATAGACTTTGAAACATAGATACTGTTGAATAAAGAACCTTTGGCAGAGATGCCTGTCCAAACTGAAGCAACTCTATTCATTTTAAGAGACACTTAGTTCAATTCTCTTTCATGTAAGCTTCCCTTAATAACTAAAGTGTTTAGTGAATTATTTCTCTTTGCTTAAAAAAGATGAAAATAATAATTAGTGACTTAACTATTGTTCTCAAGCCCAAGTAAAGCTCATCAAGATCTGGTTAATTCATTTACTTCAGAAAGTCAAACCTCACATCACTGCCTTAAAAAGATGTAGTGCTTACAAATTTTCTGTGAGAAATCTCAGTTCAACACTGTGGCAGCATGTGGTTTAATGTGCTACTAAAGAACAGGGGATGTCTATAGCTGAAGTTGCTGCTGATGGAAGGTCAACATACTGTCCTCATCACCAACACTATCCACCTCAAGGTAGTGTGTAGAACGATCTAGAGCACAATGAACAGGGGTGACTCATGAGGAAACCCTCCTTAACCACCCTGACTCCAAGCATCTGGAGAATCAAGATCTGTGCAGTGTCAACAAGGAAGATACTGACTGCATAGATGGTGTCGGACACGTAAAAGGGATGTGGAACTGCATGAATGCAGTGCACCATCCAAACAGAGAACAGAATGTCATTAGGTACAATCTGACTGGCCTCTAGGTCTCCTGAAATTTTGGTAATTTTTAAGTACCAAAAATTAAACCTAGCCTGGAGAAACGGAGGCACTGATTTTGTAAAGTGCCAAAAAAACACTACTTTTCTTTCAATGATTATAATCTCATTCATTTGGGGCAAGTCCCCAATTTAAAATGCCAGCACCCCATGAGGAGGTAAACCTTTTGTCATTATCAGCGAACACCTGGTTTACCCAGTAATTTCCTCCCAAAGATCACTACACCTGCAGGTATGGATAAGAAAAGAACCCAGACTGGCGCTAGGAGCAAGGAGAGGAGTCCTAGGAGAAAAACCACCACTTCAAGAAGGCCCAAAAGGCCCACATGCTGTGTTCACAGTTTTCCCAGGCTGGCTGTCACCAGGGCAGAACAGAGCTGCAGGAGGATCCAGGACACCGCAACTAATAAGCAGTTTCAACTCAGGAAGCACTTTCAGTAAGAGAGCAGTGTTTCTTTATCAATGTTTCTTTTTTTAAAAAAATGGTTTAGGTGAGTAGAATCAGGGCCTACTGGGCCAGTACCCACGATGCCTGGAGGATAATCAAACAGCCAGGAGAAGGCATGGCGCTCTGACATCAGCTCAGCAGTGACACGGAGCTAGACAGAATTCAGGGCTGAAATTACTCAGAACTAGTCAGTGACTCAGTGTTCTATTCTGTCCTCACAGAAGGACAAGGTGCAATGCTGCTCCCTGCACACCCGGACTGAAAAATGCTTGCTTAATAAATAGTATGAATAAGTCATTGAGTTGCTATTGGTGGCTTACTTCTACTTACATGGTCATGTTCTGGAGACAAAAATGCAAAAGATCTGCCATCTCTTCACATTCTAATCATCTGACTAGGGGACCAAAGCTACCCAGTAACTGGAACTTCTAAAATGACCAGGCGGGGGGTTTAGGCTCTAGTGCACAAAAGGTGCATTTTCAGTTGAGCTAAAAATGAAGAGAAGCTGAAAGATCCAGGACACAGAGGGTACAGGGGAATGATAACACAAACAGACTTAAAGTCCTTCCCACTGCACTCAGGCCAAGAGCCAAAGCTGCCCTGAACTGTTGTGCAGGTTGTACCCTGCACAAGGGCACCCAGTCCAGGTACACGAGTGGGAACTCAACTCCTCTCTGCAAGCCAAGCAATGGCCAGAGCAGGAGTGTGCCAGCTCCCAAAGGGGTACCATTTTCTAACTGGTCTACCCAAAGTAGGTGCCTTTTTTTTTTTTTAAGTAAGTGGTTCACCCAGCAGGTGTACCTTTTTCTTAGGTACCTCATATATATGCAAGGTCATACCAAGTCCTGTTCAACTGGGTGTGAGCAGGAGCAAAATAGAAAACTAAGGTGTAATTGGGGCTCCTACACCACACCTACAATTGTCATGCTTCCCTCCTACAGACCTCAATTAACTTGGGAGTCTCTGCTCTTAAAACAAAGGGAGGGAGTAGAGATCTTGTGCATACTTACGGACACCCGCCCAGTTGAGAGGTGAGCAGCAGTGGGAGCTTGGTTGAAAAGAGCTGTGTGATGGCACCACCTCTGAGGTCATGTTTCTTTGTCATGTGTTGGGAAATGAGAGGTTGAGGAGAACTTGGAAGAACCTATGTGTTGAGCAATGGGAATGGGCTGAAGTACTAAAGATAATTTCTGCCTCATTTGTAGGTTTCCCCAGAGCTGGATATAACTTTCCCATTTGCTTGTCATCTCCAGGTCCACAATGGAATTCTCAGTCTCCCATTCTTACTAAAAACCAGAATCATCCTGCTTGGAGATTTCTCTGTGACTTCATAGATTCATCTTCTCATGAACTTGCGGCTACCCTTAGGTAGGTAGGAAGATAGCCCACATGGTTTCTCCTCATTGCTGAATACAGCCCCTAAGTTCCCAGCTGGTGTAGAGGAGATAGTCTAGTTGCATAGAAGCTCCCTTCACCTGGAATGAGTCTCAATCTTTGATCCTGTGACCTGGCTCCATTAAAATGAAGGAGCTCTTACTTGGGGGGGGGTGCGGTGACACAGCTAAGGTTCTGGAAGCGAAGCGCAACCTTTTCCAGCCTCAGGCATCAGCCAGCTTGCCCGTGAATTTTGCATTTTAAGCACCTCAGATCTCAGCTTAATTAAGAGCATCACTGTTCCCTGAGCGATCTGGTGACAGAAAAGCAGGCAAGCAAAAAAGAAGGAAACACAATCACCTCAGCAAACTAAGTTCTATTCCTTCAAACAAGCATTTAAGGAGAAGCTGCTCCTGCCCAGCAGGACACAGGTGGTGCTAGGGGAGTGGGGCAGGGCAAAGGAGAGAGCCAGTAGTCCTGAGGCATAGGCCGGGGGCCATACAGAAAGATGAGTGGCCAGAGGGCAGCTTTATGACAACCTATCACCAAATGTGTAACAATCAGTCTCTTCACAAGTGCAGAGAGCACAGGTGGAGGGGCTGGTCCTAAAAGTAAGTGTGGGGTTGCTGAGACCATTAAGTGTGAGTGTCTGGGAAGTGCTGGGTGGTGGACCTGGCACATTCAATCATCAGTAGGTGCTACAGTTATGTGGGCCTTGACCTCACCCCACTTATCTCCAGGGCCCCCAAAGGAGACCTCCAGGAAGGCCCGTGATTGTGGCTAGCAAGAACTTTGCCTTCTTATCTTCTGGGAAGAGGTGGACCCAGCCCCTTCTCTACTAGAAAAACTAAGCCCAGGAGAATTTATAGAAATGGTTGAGCTGAGCTACAATCAATTTGTCCCTTCTCTGACAGCGGACTTCTGACAGCAGACACTTTCAAGCACTTAGAAAGGCAAAGGATCCAGCTGAAAGCCACCTGTTTGGGAGCCGCAATGCCGCTTTCTCTCTCCTGCATCATCTCCAGAATCTGTAGAAATACATATGCATCCAGAATATATGTTTCTCAGTTAGCTGACATTTTACTTAACAGGAACTAAGTTGGGCTCACCTGGAGCTAAAAGATAGGAAAGAGGGAAGAGGAAGAGGAAGGGCTAATGCTTTATTGGAAAGGCAGAATAGCAAGGGAGGTGATGACGAAGGTGAGCACTGGAGTCAACCCACTTGGATGTGAACCCCAATCTTGCCACTCTCTAACCATGTGGCCTCAAACATATTGTTAACGTCATTTGTCCAGTGAGAACAACAACAGTACATGTGTGATAGGGTTTTAAATGAGCTAATACATGCAAAGTGCTTATCAACCACAGTTCACACAGTTCTATTATCTCTATAATCATTAGCTATTAATCCACAAAAACACTGTGAAGTAGATGCTATGATGAGAAAACTAAGGCACTGGGCCCAAAGTTGCACACCTAGTAAATGACCTGGGAATTGAATCCAGGGCCTGTGATGCCCACTGAGCTGTACTGTCTCTCAAGCACTACACTTTGCAAGTGGGGCAATGGGATTCTTGTTCAACATCTCACAATTAAAAATTAATGATTTCTCATGAGGTACCATAATTTCATATAATCTTTTATTTCTTGGTATTAAACTCTACCCAGGTAAAACCAGGCCATTTTCAGTAGTGCTGACCCTGCTGGCCCCCAGGCCCATTATCTTTTTCTGAGTATGCATATTAAAATGCAATTCCTAGCTCCTCACCACAAAACCTCTTAAATCAGATTTTCTGGAGAGGAGCCTAGGAGTATACATTTTTAACGAACTCCCCCAAACATACACAACCATCCCTATCACCACCCTCCCCCCTATAATTCTCATGCACCCCAAAGCTGGGAGACAGGGCTATAGAGTCTATCTACCCAATTTTGTTTTGTTCTTTATATATTCTTAATAGGTACCTGAAATCTTCCCAGTAAGTTTCAAATCATCAAATTCAAAACCTAAAAAAAGGCACAACTTTACTTGTCTTTTACAAACAACACAGTCTCATGTGAAAGTGCCGAGTCCGTGGAAGGTACAGGTTGCACAGAAGTCCCATTGCTACCATTTATCCAGACCGTTTCCATTAGGAAGGGCAACATTAACTTCATAATTATCCCCACATCTCCAGGGCTGTGGTGGTTATTTTAATCACTTGTTTAGGATAAAAAAGTTAACTCTTTCCTACCCCATGCACACTTCCCAAATACACAGAAGCAAAAAGGACTTATCCTTGTTATAACAAGGGCTGACCTGGTAACCTCTGATCTGGAGGTCAACTGTTCAGAGTGAACACACCTGCCAGGTACAAATTCCTCTTCCCTCCTTCACTGTAATGTCACTACAGAGAACTTTTATTTCTAGTACATATATTACTCTAAACAAAAATTTGTTGAATCATTCAAAACGCATAAAAACTAACTGACCCATGAACTACCCAGTCTCATGACCTCCACAAAAGCTCACAATTCAGTCATGCAACTGGACTCTGGGACATTCAGTGACCACATGTAGAAAGTATAGTCTTGTTCTAATAACACAGCAAAAAAAATAATTCCTAAGCTCCATGCTCAGTGTTTTTCATAATTAACTGATACAGTGAAAAGTACCAGGAAGAAGGGAGAACGCTGCTCGCCTTTGAAAAATGACAGTGAGTTCACAGCAAGTTTGCTCTGGCGAAATCTATAGTATGCAATTTACCAGTGCCGTGGCCCTTCCCCTTGGTGTTCCTGGCCCCCAACCAGCTTGCATGTGACACCCCTCCAGCTGCCCAACCTTTGCTGGTAAACGGGCAGATACATACCTAATACCTCAGTCTGCTGGAAGCTCTGTGGGATTTTCTTCCAATACGGCCCTTATGGGATTTTAATAGAGGACTGGGTGGGAGTGGGGTGAGAGGGGGAGCAAGAGGAGGGTGGTAGAATTACTTCAGGTTAAAAATAAAGAGAAGCAATATGTGCAGCTGGCCATTCCCAATTAAATACCAGCTCCTTGGTTAGCAGTGCTCTGAGCCTGCAGCATTTGGGTTGTTTTTCTCCTAAGCTATTAGGATGCTCATTAGTTCAAATAAAAATCTGCAGGCAAGGGGCTAATAAAGGTAGTAAATTTGCTTCTCTACCCACCTGATTGAGGAGCATTTTTGGATTATCTTATTTAATTGTCTAAGGAAACTAATTGTTTTGGCTCGTTCATTGAAGTTTATAATACTTGGGTCATTTTCTTTGCTTGCAGAGTAGGCCAGAACATTTTGGCATTGAAAAACGTGTAGTTGATCTATGAAGTATAGACTTTTGAATATGCATTTTGACTATGGTGGAAAATTTATTTATTCAAAAGCTCATTAGTTTATATTGGAAAGTCCTTTAGATAGAAATCGATAAAATATTCTATAAGCAGAGGTGTCTCTGTACATAGGGAGAGGAGACACCCAACTCACTGGATCAGAAACCTACTTTGCCCCAGAAATAGTTAATAGACAATACTTTGCTGGTGCTAATAATAATGGGGCAGAGGAGGAAGAAAAAGAAGAAGAAACAGAGGAAAAAAATGAATTAGACTTTCCAGTCCCTCAGATCTGGGTTGAAATTAAACACTACCACCAGCTCTGAACTTCACTTTTCTTCCCTGTAAAATGGTTACTACTTCACAAGGTTGTTGAAAGAATTAGATGTGCTAATATGTGTAAGACTCCTGACCCATAGTAGAGCTCCACTGAAATTAGTTTAAGCCAGAACTAAGGTTGCCAGGTAAGATACAGGACACCAGGCGTCTTAGATTCCTATTGCTGCTGTAACGAATTACCACAAACTTACTGACTTAAACCAACACAAATAACATTATCATATTCTGGAGGTTAGAAGTCTAAAATGGAACTGCATGGCTGTATTTCTTCTGGAAACTCTAGGGGAGAATCTGTTTCCTTGCCCCCTTTTTTTAAAGCTGCTAGAAAGCATCTATATTCCTTGACTCATTCTTCTCACTCTTATCTTTAAAGCCAGCAGCATAGCATCCTCTCTACTCTTTGACCTCTGCTTCCATTTTTGTATCTTCTCCCTTATAAGGACCCTTGCGATTATCTGACCCCTCAAGATAATTTAAGATTTCATTTGTAGATTCTTAACTTATTCATATCTACAAAGTTCCTTCTGCCATATAAGATAACATATTGACATATTCTGGGAATTGAGATTCAAACAACTGTGGAGGCCACTGTTCGGCCTACCACAGTTCACCCTCTGGCCTCCAAAGGTTTTTATCCATCTCTTATGCAAAACACATTCACTCAACCCCAATATTTCCAAAAGTCTCAACCTATCACAGCACCAATGCAATTCCAAAGTCTAAGTATCATGAGCCCCAAAGTCCTAAATCTCACTTTAAACTATATATGGGTCATATATACGGATCATAAGTCTCAGTATGATCCATTTGAGGCAAAATTCCTCTCTATCTGTGGACCTGTGAAAATAAAAAACAATGAAGGGACAGACATAAGATAACAGTTATAGTCATTCCCACTCAAAAGTAAGGGTGAGGAATAAAATGAAAGAATCACTGGGTCCAAGCAATACTGAATCACTGGGAAAAATTAATTAGGTTTCAAGGCCTGGCAATAATCCTCTGTGGTTCTCAGCTTATTCCTCTGGGCCCTCACTTCCATTCTCGAGGCTTGAGCTTCTGGCCTCTGGGCAAACAGCTCTGCCACCTGGATCATCCCTTTTTCACGAACCAGATAACATTCGCAGCTGAGTAACTTTTCTAGCCTATTTCCTGCAGGCAGAAGTTTCAGACTGTAACAAACTTTCATTTCTTCTTTTCTCTGTCCCTTTTAGTCCATGCTGGCAGTATTTCTGATGACATACACCCTCAAGAACATGGTGAGTATACCATATATGTACAAGGGATTCACTCCATTAGACAAAAGCCTGCTCTACAGATCCTGGCCCATCATTTCATCTATTTTCAACTTCTCCTGAGACATTCTGATCCTTCCAGGAATTGGTCAAAGGTTGCTGAGCCACACCCTTGGCTTTCTCTCGAGAGACTGCTTTCCTGACAGTCAATCTCCTAACTGCATCTTTGCAATATGGATAGGCTAAGAATTTCTTCAATCATCAGGTCTTTTTTCTTTTTTGTTTAGGTCTTCCCTCAATCTCTCTCTTCACTCTCACATTTTACTGTAAGGAATAAGAAGAAACCAGGCTATACCTTCAACATTTTGCTTAAAGATCTCCTCAGCTAAATATCCAAGTACATCACTAGTCAGTTCTGCTTTCCACACAACAATAGAACACAATTTAGCTAAATTTTCTTTCACTATGTAACAAGGATTCCCTTTACTCTGGTTTCCAATAACACCCAGCTAAGTTCAAATTTCGGGTGGAAAAAAATGATTAACATTTGGTACAAGTATATCCCAAATATTACATGGGACATACAGAAACTAAAAAGTTATGATTGTTTTTCTGAAATTCACGTTTAACTGGGCATCCTGAATTTTTATTTGTTAAATCTAGTAGCTATCATGAAGGGTTATGAGAGAACAGAATATAGAATGAGGAAACGTTGAAAATGAAGAAAAACAGAAGAAATGCACAGCATAAGGCTTTGTCTGGGAGGGCAGACTTTATTAGGGAGCTATGACAGGAGACCTTGAACAGACAAGGAGGCAACTCTAAGGGTTCAGAGATGGTGAGGTATGCAGGGATGGGATTAATCCTGAAAGAGCTAAAGGCACTGAAAACGAATACCTGACCTCTTTAATTAGCTAAGGGTCATGCCTGCCAAGAGAACCTCATTTGAGCAACACTTATCTCTAGAGGAAGAAAAGTACTCTTCATCATTCTCTAGGCTTCTTATGGCTAGACACACACAGACACGCATGTATGCAAGCTGGAGTACATCTAGGGGCATGGCAGCACCATGGTGAGTTTTGTTACTTATTAACAGAAACTTTTTCCTCAGTGGGAAACCGACCCCTTTTATGCTCCAAGTTTATAGACCACAGTGAATTTATTCTCATCTAATTTGCTACCAGAAATTTATGGGTCAGGTTGTCACATATACACATATACTGTGTAGACACACACACACACACACACACACACTATATATAACATTATATATGTTACTTTATATGTGCCTCTTCCAAAGTAAAGGGAATTTGAAGTGTATCAATGGCATCTACTACACTTAATTGTTTGCTTCACTGCCCTTCCAAATCCCCACTAAAAAGCAGGAAAATCTTTCAGTTAAACTTCCCCACTACTTGAGAAGAGTAGAAGGAAGACCACTTAGCTTGGAATGGCTTCATTTTTTTAAAAAAGAGATTATCTATCTATCTAACTATCTATCTATCTATCTATCTATCTATCTATCTATCTATCTATCTCAGAGAGAGAGCATGAGCAAGCGAGCACATGCCAGGAGTACAGCACAGGGAGAAGCAGACTCCCTGCTGAGCAGGGAGCCCAATGTGGGGCTGGATCCCAGGACCCCAGGATCACGACCTGAGCAGAAGGCAGACGCTTAACTGACTGAGCCACCCAGGCACCCCTTGGAATGGCTTTATAACTATTTCAGCTATGAACCACCTTTGCTCAGTCGTCTTCAAGGTAGAAACTGAATGAGTTAAGATGGGAAAACATGGTTGCTTCCTCTCCTGATTGCTCCTGAATGCAGTTTTCAGGAGAAGATTCTTTTTAACAATAACATCACTTTAGTTCTTTTTGTGTCAGGAGGTGTTCTAAGCACTTTACATATGTTAAATCTCAACAAAACCCAATAAGGAAAGTACTAGTGCTATCCTTATTAATGAGAAAACTGAGGCACAAAGATTAAATAATTTGCCCAGGGTCACAGTTATAAATGGCAATCTGGGTCCAGAATCTAACCTCCTCATCACTCTGCACCCTGTCATTTCCACTATTTCAAATGAATTCCTAAGATACCAGGCATACCTGTAACAAAACATTAGTGACAAGACTCATCTAGCAGAGGTAAATAGAAAGAATTCTAGTTTATGAGAAGATCTCAGTTCTTCTGACTTAACACCCTGGAAAAATTTCTTAGTTCTTCATTATAAACATTTAAAAAATAAGGCCAAAGTCAAAAGAGGAATGAAGCACCCATAATCACAATTAATACATTCTGGATCTTCAATGAATGTACAAATAATTTCTCTAAAAGTAATAATGTTTAATATTGAAAAAGTATGATTAACTAGGCAACTTTATCCACTGCTGATCAAAGTGCTGGCAAAATGGATTCTATCTTTTTGCAAAGCACTTTGTCAAAATTATTCAAAAGCATTTTCATACCCTTTGACGCAATAATTCTAATTCTCAGACTGTCCTAAGAAACTATCTTAAAGAATTTTATAAAGATGTTCATCAAAGCATTTTTATGCACAATGAATATGCCATCAAACTGTTTAAATTTTAAAGATTTTATTTATTTATTCGACAGAGATAGAGACAGTCAGCGAAAGAGGGAACACAAGCAGGGGGAGTGGGAGAAGAAGAAGCAGGCTCATAGCGGAAGAGCCTGATGTGGGGCTCGATGCCAGAACGCCGGGATCACGCCCTGAGCCAAAGGCAGACGCTTAACCGCTGTGCCACCCAGGCGCCTCAACTGTTTAAATTTTAATACTGTATATTAAAAATTATGGGTTCTGATAATACTTTAAAAATTGACCTTTTGCTTAAAATCATTCTTTGACTTTCTCAATATCACTGAAGGCCAGAGATCATTCCAGTGAGGTAGTGATGAACTGGCAGCCAGAACTTCAGGTTGAAAAAATTACTTTGTTGTTCTCTTCTTTCACAAGAAAGACAAATTACAGGATAATAAGATCAAGCAAGGAAATTTGTTTTTAGAGGAACCTCTTGCACAGAACATTGTGGAGTCACTCATTTCATCCCAGTCTCCTACTCTGCCTTCATCCTTGTCTTGGTAGCAAAGAGCCTTTAGGGTCATAGTGATAGACACCAAGCAGGTCTGCAAGATCCGCCCTCATCTATGGAACACAACACTCTATATCCAGGTAGCAAACAAGTCAGTATTACAAAAATTTCCAATATCTACTAACAGCTTTTTAAAAGTTGTTTCTATTCAGAATATTACGACATTCTTTCTGAGCTGTTCAGATTTCTTCTAATTTGGATAAAGGGAATGTACATAGGGAATGTTAAATGCTCAGTAATATTCAGTGAAGAGAAACAGCTAAGATTAGAATTCCACATTTTAGATTTTAATCTACAAATACACATCAGCATCATACCCTTGTCAGTATACATGTACAAATTGCATAGCAAAGGGGTAGGAAGGGTCTAGTCCTCTGACAGGTGATCATACGACCAGCCCTTCAAGAAAGGGTTGTATCTTATGCAAGCAGCTGACTATAAGGGACTATGTTCTCTCAGTCCTTCTCTGAGCATCTGAATGTTGGCTGCACACATCAGTTAATCCATTAAACTAAAGTTAATGATCCTGGAATGAGTACTCATTCTGATCTTAATAATAGAAAAAAACCCTGCAAATGACTGATTCTACCCTGTGAAATACACCACACACATCTTTCTAAGCCATGAATTTGTTTATTCATACACACACACACACACACACACACACACACTATAGGGTTGTTGTGAAATTAGTTTGAGTCCTTCTTGGTAAGGAACTGGCAAAATCCTTCGTCAGCCGTGAGTCATAATTATCTCCACCCAGATTCCATCTGAATCCTTTTCTCCCCCTACCATCTTGGTTTTACTGTTCTGCTTCCCTTTTACTTCTGCCTCCCCATTCTCTGAACTGGAAAGGATTATTCCTTAGATCAAAAATTTTACACAAACTTAAATCAATTCCCCTTCCCTTTGTCTACAGTTGCTCCAAGGGCTTAATGTAATTTCAGAACTTCTACTGATTCACATCTGCTGCTCTAGTCCCTCCTAACTCAAGGTTCCTTCTATCCTGGTGTATGTTCTGTAAGTGGCCTGCTGCTGCCAGTTATTTAAGATTATTCTCATCACCACCATCACCACCATCACCACCATCATGGCAGGAGCTTGCCATATAACCACTTGAAGGCCATTCATCTTTGACAGAATTGTCCTTAATTTTGGTGAAGTGTTGGATTTATTTTGAGTAAAATTTCATGCAGCCTGATTTTCCCAGGAAATCATAACTAAGACCACTTCCAAAGTAGCCCCGTAAGTACAATGAGTCCAATAAGAATTTTCTCTGTCATAGGCAGCATAAGGAAAAAAAAATAAAGGCTGGAAAACTCCAACCAAAGTTAAAACACTTCTGGCACAGAGTTTTCCCTGTGTTTACTCACAAAGGATGGATGAACCCTTACAAATTATTTGACATCTGATGTGATGGAGAAAATAATGAACTAATTTGAGCATCCCAGCTTAGGCTGATCTAATGAGGGGTACTGATATCTGGATTAATAGATGACCTTTAATAATTACCATGAAGACTTACAAATGTTTTCAGAGAAAATAGTAATATCAATAAATACCATTTATTTAATTCCTATTTTTTCCCATTCATTACTTTCACACACAAAAAAAAAACATGCAAAATTAGTCATTTATTCATTCAACACAGATTTCCTGGACTCTTACTGTGTTCCAGGCACTGAGCTAAGATCCAGGGTGCAAAGGTGATTAAGACACAGACCTTGATGAGGAGAATAGAGTGTCCCATAAAAGATGCTCATGTGAGTTGCAGAGGAAGGTGATAAACTATCAGGGGAGATCAGAAAGGGCTTCCTTGAGGAGGCAGCCTGACAAGAAGGAAACTACTGTAAAAGTCCAAGCACTGAGTGATTATAAGCAGAATGAAGACATTGGCAATGTGAACCAAGAGTTCATGGTGGCCAAATGGATGTAAGGAAGAAGGGTAGAAAAGTCTTGGCTTAACAGATGAATGACAATGCCAATATCCCAGATCGGGCCTACAGAGCAAATTTGGGAGTAGAGGAAATGATGAGTCCATCTTCATCCTACATTTAAGGAAAGTGAGTCTCAAATGGCTAAAGATCTAATTAAAGATCACACTAGTGATTAAGCTGGAATTCAAGTATATTTTGGCTGCCGCCAAATTTATGTTCACTGATCTACCTGTTTTGTTAGTTCTTTTGTAGGAAAACTCAATGTGTAACAGTTAAATTTTGTTGGAGAGACATTAAGGGGTATTAATGAAAAGCAAACTTAGTTTCCTTTCTGCCCCTGTGCTCACCAGGAAAGGTACCAAATTCTGAAACTCTTTTTCTCTTCCCACCACTCCTTCACCCATCTTGTGCTACTTTTTCTATAAGGTTCCCTACAGAACATCGAGCCCTGAGAAGGAAAGGCATTAGATGCTTCTCACACAGCTCAGGATAATTATCATTATCTGCAAACTACATATTTACACTTGTCTATATTGCCCAACTTCAAAGCCTTGGTAAAATTGTGCATTTGTGTTATTGTTTTCATGTATCCAGAAGCAGATGCAGGTTGTCAAGTCAGCACTAAAGACAGCACACATTTGCTGGCAGCACTCACAAATTTTACATAGTGAGTAGATAACTCAATTAAATTTTAAATCAACTGACCTTTCCAGAAGGTTGGAATTATTGACCACATGAAAAAAAGAGGTATACCTCTTTTACTCCATTTTTTAAAATTGTTACAAACCTTTATATTTTGCTGGAAGATAGTAAGGCACAAATTTTGAACCATCCCATGATTTCTACATTGAATTTCAAATTTAAATGTGACACTAAAGGGTTAAATTGCTCAGAATTATGAAGCCTCCCATTTTCATCCAAAATCTATTTGTGTAAATTATATATATTGAACTTCCTTGTTAAATTAGAGGATGTCCAAAAGAGCTGCACAGAACTTCAAAATTTTACTATCTGAAAGCTTATAAGAATCATTTGAAGTCACTATGGCAATGTCTTAATAAACTCCCCAATTATACAGAAATAACTTCTTCCCTGGAAATTTTGCCACAGTTCATTTATGTGAACACAGTGCAAAGACTAATATTTTTATTCATCTAGTTTATTAATACTGATTAATACAAATTGTTCATTGAAAATGCACTACAGGGGCACCTGGGTACCACAGTTGGTTGAGCATCTGACTCTTGGTTTGGGCTGGGGTTGTAACCTCAGGCCCCATGTGGGGCTCTGTGCTCCATGCAGAGTTTGCTTGAGATTCTCTCTCCTTCTCCCTTTGCCCCTCCCACTCTTGCTCTGTAAAAAGAAATAAATCTTTAAAAAAAAATGCACTACAAAGAAAATGCCCCAAGGAGAATTATAAAATATTTTATTTATCAAGAAATGGACTTTTATCTCAATTAAGTTCTTAACAGTTAACAAAAGGAAAATCTTCTAATAAAATCCAAAAATTACAGTACACCATTCCCTCGTTTATCCAACTATTGGATGATTCGAAAAGCTAATTATCTGAGGATGATTCACAAGACGAAAGACCACAGGGGCGCCTGGGTGGCACAGCGGTTAAGCGTCTGCCTTCGGCTCAGGGCGTGATCCTGGCGTTGTGGGATCGAGCCCCACATCAGGCTCCTCCGCTATGAGCCTGCTTCTTCCTCTCCCACTCCCCCTGCTTGTGTTCCCTCTCTCGCTGGCTGTCTCTATCTCTGTC
>NC_048231.1:4836526-4865163 GCF_002007445.2 Ailuropoda melanoleuca | reverse complement strand
CTTGTTCTGTATTTATCCATGTCATTTGTAATAATGTCTGCTTATTGTTTTCATTCCACAAATATTCACTGAGTTTAAACTTATTTTACTAAGTACATCTGGTTCTTCATGAAATACTCAGAATCATGATTTCTAAGCCAATTTGGGATATTTTACCCAAACTCCATCTTCACTCACATAAGAAAATGAACATTAAGTATTTGGGCATGGGAGCTGCTTGAACAAGTTGTTTCAAGGAATTGAAGATGAACACCTTTGGGGAGCTTATTGTCTAGTGGAGAAAAAATTATAATGGAAATACAGATGAGGTATTATAGTTCAGACTACTTCGAGTTTCTCCTCAGATTTAAGGGAAATAATGCTAAGTGGATTTGAGGTACAGATCAAACAAATCAGAGGGTTAAGAATAGTTCTGATGGGCATTCTCCTTTGCTTAGATTCACACAGTGCCCGAGATCAGTAAGGGCATTCTTGATGGAAAAACTGAGCTTTAAGGACTTAAACAGAGATCTGGAGGAAATCCAGGATTTAGAGATTTAAAGATGGAAGAAGGAACAGAGAGTGGTCTGTCAATGTTGGGACCCTGAACTGAGGAGATGAGTACAGGNGGATGATTCCAAAAGCTAACTATCTGAGGATGATTCACAAGATGAAAGACCACAGGGGCGCCTGGGTGGCACAGCGGTTAAGCGTCTGCCTTCGGCTCAGGGCGTGATCCCGGCGTTGTGGGATCGAGCCCCACATCAGGCTCCTCTGCTATGAGCCTGCTTCTTCCTCTCCCACTCCCCCTGCTTGTGTTCCCTCTCTTGCTGGCTGTCTCTATCTCTGTCAAATAAATAAATAAAAATATTAAAAAAAAAAAGAAAGACCACAAAACACGGCCATCAGACATAAGTGTGAAAATGTGACTTGTTCTGTATTTATCCATGTCATTTGTAATAATGTCTGCTTATTGTTTTCATTCCACAAATATTCACTGAGTTTAAACTTATTTTACTAAGTACATCTGGTTCTTCATGAAATACTCAGAATCATGTTCTAAGCCAATTTGGGATATTTTACCCAAACTCCATCTTCACTCACATAAGAAAATGAACATTAAGTATTTGGGCATGGGAGCTGCTTGAACAAGTTGTTTCAAGGAATTGAAGATGAACACCTTTGGGGAGCTTATTGTCTAGTGGAGAAAAATTATAATGGAAATACAGATGGGGTATTATAGTTCAGACTACTTCGAGTTTCTCCTCAGATTTAGGGAAATAATGCTAAGTGGATTTGAGGTACAGATCAAACAAATCAGAGGGTTAAGAATAGTTCTGATGGGCATTCTCCTTTGCTTAGATTCACACAGTGCCCGAGACCAGTAAGGGCATTCTTGATGGAAAAACTGAGCTTTAAGGATTTAAACAGAGATCTGGAGGAAATCCAGGATTTAGAGATTTAAAGATGGAAGAAGGAACAGAGAGTGGTCTGTCAATGTTGGGACCCTGAACTGAGGAGATGAGTACAGGAAGGAAGGCAATGGCAAGGTGCTGAGCTTCCCAGAGGCAGTAAGGTCTTCAAGAATGGAGACTGACATGAATGAGAAGTGTAAACACCATATCATGCAAGGGTATGCAAAGTCCAATGTAAACTCTGGGTTTGCTCCTGAGAGCCTAAGTAACTTTTTTTTCCTGGGAAAAAGGTGCTAAAATGAATAACAGCACATTTTTTCCCAGAAAACCTTGGTCAATCAGGCAACTTATCTGGAAACTAAAATGACAAGCCCTCAGAATCAGTGTCTATACAACTCTGGTCCTGGACTGGGTAACAAAAACGAGAAACCTGTCAGTGGTAACAGATCTCTTCACCCTCGGTACACAAACTTACCCCACAAAGGATCACAGTCATTCAAAATCACCCAGGTGTTATGGAAGAAACACGGCTCAGCGTAGAGATTTCCAACTAGTATATTCCCAGAGAAAGACTGGAGTTGCTTGTGATATTCAATTAGTTGGGATCCAAAGTCTAAGCTTACTCCCAGAGAGACCCAACCCTCAATCAGCCAAATATTATTAAATGTGATATAGAAGGCTCTGTGCACAAGAGTTAATTAATAACATGTTTCATTTTTGCCTCACTCCTAAAATGCAACTGGGGATGAACCTGTTAGCTGCACGACACAAAACTCACCACTTTTAAGCATTTGGGTATGAGTAATGACAATTATTTCCATATCAGAAAATTGAAGGGAGTGAAGATTTAAAGGCCTTGCTCAGTGTGCAGCCAAACTCAGAGACTCAAGGGAGGAAGCTTATCAGTCACCGCCCAGCTCATGGTGCAATGACAAAATGTGCAAGTCCCAATATAATGCCTGGATGCAATGCAAGGAGTTGAAATATGGAGCTGACCACTACTGGAGATTATGGTTCTGCAGCTAAAACCAACTGCTGGAAAGCTGTCCTCTAGTAGTGGAATGAGTATCAATAACACCCATGTATAAAGTACAGAGCAACATAGCGCAGGACAAAACAAGAGAGTCTATCTAAATATTATATCAATAACAGAACTTGTGGGGTAAGCTGCCTCTCCATCCTGAGCCTACTTGACAAGTGTCAACTTGGATTTGAAAATAACTACTCCAAATCCCTCTAAATTCCTTTTCCAGGATGCCTTTTATGAAAGGATGATTTTTACAAAAGACAGGAAAGGAGCTTCTTAGGTATTATGTGCCACAGAACAAATAATATCAGACTGTTTAGTGATTTATTTTTTTGATGATCTTATTTATTTGATACAGAGAGAGAGAGAAAGCATGCACAAGCAGGGGGAGGGCAGAGAAAGAGGGAGAAGCAGGCTCCCAGCTGAGCAAGAAGCCTGATGTGGGGCTTGGTCCCAGGACCCTGGGATCATGACCTGAGCCAAAGGCAGATGCTTAACTGACTGAGCCACCCAGGCGCCCCTAGTGATTGATTTAATAGGACTACAGGATGAGGCCACCCCACTGTATTTGGAGATGGGATGCTGTCCATGAAGTGGGAACATATATCCACTCTGGAAATTATCTTGAAGGAAAAAAAGAAATCATCCTAGTAAGAACCTGGGATTGGGTCTGAATAGGGTAGTAATTTTAAGGTGTAAGCCAGAATGATAGGTTAGGAGGAACAGTCAGTCATTAATAACAGCAATGCCAAAGGAGCTGCCATCTCAGGAGGACATGTTACAGTCAAGGATGGAGTAGAAAAGAAAAACAAAGAAACCAGAATAGATTAGCCAAAGGAACATTTTATTTTTTAGTACATGTGATGCACTACCCAAGTACATGCTCAGAAGTAAGATTAACGTAATAGAATTGAGAATTCAGAAATAAAACTGTACATTTATGGTCAACGAATTTTTGACAGGGCTGGCAATGCCATTCAATCGAGAGAGAATAGTCTTTTCAACAAATGGTACTGGGATATCTAGATTTTCACATGCCAAAGAATGAAATTAGATTTTACTCCAAGCCATATATAAAATTTAACTCAAAATGAATCAATAACCTAATTTTAAAAGCTAAAACTATAAAATTCTTTGTAGTAAATCCACATGACTTTGGATTTAACTTTGACTTCATCAAAATTAAAACTTTCATGCTACAAAGGACAGCACCAAAATACAAAGACAACCCACAGAATGGGAGAAAATATTTGTAAATCATAAATCTGATAAGGGACTTGTATCTAAAATATCGATAAATATATAAAGAAATCCCACAACTAAATAAAAAATTAAAAATGAAAAAACTGAATAGACATTTCTACAAGGAATATATACAAACAGCCAATGAGCACACAAAAAGATACTTGATATCATTTGGTCACCAGAAAATGCAAATAAAAAGGACAATGAGATACTACTTCACCCCACCTAAATGGTTAGAATCAAAAAAGTTAGATAACAAATATTGGTGAGGATGTTGAGAAACTGGAATCCTCATAAACTGCTCATGGCCATGTAAAATGGTGCAGCTGCTTTGGGAAACAGTTTGGCAATTCCCCTCATACAAAGTTACCATATTAGACAGCAAATCCATTCTAGGTATATACCCAAGAGACATGAAAATGTAAGTCTACACAAAAACTTGTACACAACTGTCTATAGCAGCATTATTAAGGAAAACAACCAGAAGGTGGAAACAACCCAAATGTCCACCAACGGAAAAACGGATAAACCAAATGTGGTATTCATACAATGTAACATTATTCAGCCATAAAAAGAAAAGACACATACTACAATTTGGATGAACCATGAAACATTATGCTAAGTGAAAGAAGTCAGTCGCAAAACACCACAGATTATATGAGTTTGTTCACACCAAAGCCCAGACTAGGCTAATTCCTAGAGACAGAAAGTAGTTTAGTGCTTTCTTATGGCTGTGAGGAAGATGGGGATAGGGCGTGATAGCTGAAGGATAGTATTTCTTTGGGGGTGATTAAAATGTTCTAAAATTGACTGTGGTGATGGTTACTTGCACCTGTGAACATACTAAAAACTGTTATATACTTTCATTAGGTGAATTTTAGGGTATGTGGTATATCTCAACAGAAATGTTTTTAAAAGAAAAAAAGGATAGAGAAATACTTTGCATGATGGCTAACTTCTGACAGTAGAGATGTAAGCATATATAATTCAAGTATAACAAGTTAAGTGGGCATCAATATTCATATTTTATTTCTTCACACAGGAGGTGGGTATACATTTGTTTCCTCTATTCTTCCCATCTTTTTTTGTATGACTGAAATAGGATTCTGGGAATAATAGGGTATGTTTACTTTGTCTTTTCCACTGAATCATGCACTGGACCTCTAAAAAATGTGTAAGGCAGCTATTTGAGGACTCTAAAAGGTGAATAACACAATCAAAATCCCATCAAGTTACTTTCTGGATATCAACAAACTGATGCTAAAGTTTATGTGGAGAGGTAAAAGACTCAGCCAACACAATATTGAAGGAAAAGAACAAAATTGGTGGACTGATACTACCTGATTATAAAGCTACAGTAATCAAACAATGTGGTACTGACAAAGGAATAAACATAGATGAATGGAACAGACTTAGAGAGCCCAGAAACAGGCCCCCATAAATACAGCTGACAGCTACTTGACAAAGGCACAAAAGCAATACAATGGGGCAAAGATGGTCTTTTCAACAAGTGGTGCTGGAACAACTGGACATCCACATGTGAAAAAATTAATCTAGGCACAGATCTTACACACTTCACACAAACTAACGCAAAATGGATCATGGATTTCAATATAAGACACAAAACTATAAAACTTCCTGGGAGATAACATAAAACCTAGATGACTGTGGGTACGGCAATAACTTTTAGATAAACACCAAAGCCATGATTCATGAAAGAAATCATTGATAAGCTAGGTTTCATTAAAATTAAAAACTTTTATTCTACAAAAGTCAATGAGAAGAGAGAATGAGAAGGCATGCCACACACTGGAAAAAAATATTTACAGAACACTAATCTGATGAAGGTTCACTATTCAAAATACACAACAAACTTAAAACTCAGTAAGAAAACAAGCAATCCAATTAAAAAATGGGCCAAAGACCTTAACAGATATCTTATCAAAGAAGATATTCAGATGGAAAATAAGCATATGAAAAGACGTTCCAGAGATGTGACCATGGAAATGCAAATTAAAACAAGATACCACTACACACATTTTAGAAGGGCCAAAATCCAGATACTGACAACACCAAATACTGGTGATAATGTGGGCAACAGGAACTCTCACACATTGCTGGTGGGAATGCAAAATGATTCAGCTACTTTGGAAGACAGTTTGGTGGTTTCTTACAAAATTAAACATATCTTACAAGATGATCCAGCAATCACACTCCTTGGCATTTACCCAAAAGAGCTGAAATCTGTGTCCACGTAAAAACCTATACAAAGATATTTATAGCAGCTTTATTCAGAATGACCAAAAGTTGGGAGCAACCAAAATATCCTTCAATAGGTAAATGGGTAAATAATCTGTGGTACATCCAGACAATGGATTATTATTTAGCACTGAAAAGAAATGAGCTATCAGGCCATGAAAAGACAGAGGAATCCTGAAT
Source organism: Ailuropoda melanoleuca (assembly GCF_002007445.2). Lineage (NCBI taxonomy): Eukaryota > Metazoa > Chordata > Mammalia > Carnivora > Ursidae > Ailuropoda > Ailuropoda melanoleuca. The sequence continues at coordinate 4,859,058 of NC_048231.1, read as the reverse complement.
GCAAAGTAGTAAATGAAAGCAGCCAGTCTTAAAAGACTACACACTGTATGATTCCAACTAAATGACATTCTGAAAAGGCAAAACTGTGGAAACAGTAGAAAGATCAGTATTTGTTAGGAGATGGGGAAGAATGAATAAATAAGGCACAGTGGATTTTTAAGACACTGAAAATACTCTGTATGATAACATAATGATGGATACATGTCATATAAATTTGTCCAAAACCATAGAATGTGCAACACCAGGAGTAAACCCTAAGATAAACTATGGGCTTTGGGAGATTATGATGCATCAACGTATGTTCATCAATTTTGACAAATGTACCATTCTAGTGAGTGACACTGATAATGGGGAAGGCCATGCATGTATGGCAGGAAGCATATGGGAAATCTGTACCATTTTCTCAATTTTGTGGTGAATCTCAAACTGCTCTAAAAATAAAGTCTCTTCTTTAAAAAGTAAATAATAGACAGACTGAAACAGAACACCAAAATTTGAAATACCAATAAACTGAGTTTACCAACTTTCCCTCCAGGATCCCCCAGCCTAGATTTGAAGGCAGCCCAAACCCCAGAAATGAGCATGGGCACAGACAGAAACAGCTCCTGAAGCCCTCTAGTTCTGCCTAGAGGAAGGAGAAAGAAAGCATGGAGGAGCTGTTTTGTTTTTTTTGTTTTTTCCCCTCCATCCTCTTACCTCTGGTCCAAGGCAATCCCATGGGAGGAGCAGCACGGACAATGAGAAAAGTAGAGGCATGCAGGTGCCTAAAACTCTGAAGTAGGGAAATGTTCCAATCTGATCAAAGAAGCTGTGGCCCCAAGAGGGTGGAGTAAATCTCTGTCTATATAGTAGACCACGGTACATAGAGCCCCAGTATTCTGTCCAGAGGATACGAAAGACTAGACCAGGTTGAAAAGTATCTGAGAGCTCATGGAAGGGAAGAGATCAGGCTATATGCCTGATGCTATATGCCATAAAATTATCTATTGATTCCAGGACTTAATTCTGATCAGTATATGCATGGGTCTGATCCTTAAAAGCACTCCAAGGCTTTAAGAAGTGACCTAAGTGACAGACCACCACATGGGTCCCATACTGGCCAGTGGGTGATATCCACATGGGACAGATCAGAATAGCACAGCAAGGGATTAAAAAACAGAACTACCATTAAAACTACAAGACACAGAAGATCTGTCCGAAATTAACTAGGTCAGCTGGATGCTGACACAAAAACAAACATTTTTCATGGGATTTATAAGAGGCCCAGAGTCTTATCACAAAGTAGCAAAATGTCCTGGATACAATCCAAATTTACCTGGCATATGAAGAACCAGGAAAATCTCAATTTACATGGAAAAAGACAATCAACAGATGCCATCACTGAGATGATAAATGTGTTGTAAATGTCCAGCAAAGACTGTTAATGCAGCAATTATAAAAACATTCCAAAAAGTAAGGGCAAAAACTCAAAATGGATGAAAAGATATAGTCTCATAACAAAATATATACATGAGAACCAAATGAAAATATAAAAATTTTTAAAAATAGTTTTTTTTTTAAGCCACTGGGTGGGTTCAATAGCAGAATGATAACCAAGTAAAGAATCATGGAGTTTATGGGACGCCTGGGTGGCTCAGTCGTTAAGCGTCTGCCTTTGGCCCAGGGCGTGATCCCGGCGTTCTGGGATCGAGACCCACATCAGGCTCCACCGCTGGGAGCCTGCTTCTTCCTCTACCACTCCCCCTGATTGTGTTCCCTCTCTCACTGGCTGTCTGTCAAATAAATAAATAAAATCTTAAAAAAAAAAAAAGAATCATTGAGCTTAAAAAAAAAAAAGAATCATTGAGCTTGATGACTGGACTGAGAAATTATCTAATCTAAATAATGGACAGAAGACTTAATATTAACAAAGCTTCAGGGGTTGGGGGATACTATCAAGAGCATTTAACATTCATCAAACCCCAAAAACAGAAACCCAAAGAAATTTCCACTCAAAAAATCATAAACTGCTAAAAATTAAACACAAAGAAAAAAAAAGAGTAATGAATGCCCCCCAATAATTATATATAATCTATAAGGAGCAACAAATTGAAAGGGTACAGACTTCTCAGTAGAAATAATGGAAGCCAGAAAGAACTAGAACATTACTAAAGTTAACAAAAGTAACTGTCAACCCAGAATTTGATATCCAGCATACTACCTATTAAGATTATAAAATAAAGTTACAATAATCAAGACAGTGTGAAAATGCCTTTGGAACAATTTAAAAAGACTATCCTTTCTCCATTGCATTTTCTTTATACCTATTAAAAATTAGCTATATTTCTGGGAGTTTTCTATTTCATTGATCTATGCATCTATCCTTTGATCAGTATCACACTGTCTTGATGATTTTAGCTTTATTTTATAATCTTAATAGGTAGTATGCTGGATATCAAATTCTGTGTTGACAGTTACTTTTGTTAACTTTAGTAATGTTCTAGTTCTTTCCGGCCGCCATTATTTCTACTGAGGCAAGGGAAACAAAAGCAAAAATGAACTATTGGGACTTCATCAAGATAAAAAGCTTCCACACAGCAAAAGAAACAGTCAACAAAACCAAAAGAATGGGAGAAGATATTGGCAAAAGTCTTATCAGATAAAGGGCTAGTACCCAAAATCTATAAAGAATTTATCACACTCAACATCCAAAGAATAATCCAATCAAGAAATGGGCAGAAGACTTGAACAGACATTTCTCCAAAGAGAAAATTCAAATGGCCAAGACACCCATGAAAAAATGCTCAACATCACTTGGCATCAGGGAAATACAAATCAAAACCACAACAAGATATCACCTCACACCAGTCAGAATGGCTAAAATTAACAAGTCAGGAAAAGACAGATGGTAGCGAGGATGCAGAGAAAGGGGAACCCTCCTACACTATTGGTGGGAAAGCAAGCTGGTGCAGCCACTCTGAAAAACAGTATAGAGGTTCCTCAAAAAGCTAAAAATAGAGCTACTCTATGAACCAGCAATTGCACCCCTAGGTATTTACCCTAAAAACACAAACGTAGTGATCCGAAGGGGCACCCGCACCCCACTGTTTATAGCAACAATGTCCACAATAGCCAAACTATGGAAAAAGCCCAAATGTCCATTGACTTTTGAATGGATAAAGAAGATGTGATATATATACAATGGACTATTACTCAGCCATCAGAAAGGATGTAATCTTAACATTTACATCTACATGGATGGAACTGGAGGGTATTATGCTGAGGGAAATAAGTCAATCCGAGAAAGACAATTATCATATGGTTTCACTCATATGTGAAATATAAGAAACAGCACAGAGTATCACAGGGGATGGGACAGAAAACAGAATGGGAAGAAATCTAAGAGGGAGAAAAACCATGAGAGACTCTGAACTATGGGAAAGAAACTGAGGGCTAGAGGGGAGGTGGATGGGGGATGGGGCAACTGGGTGACAGGCATTAAGGAGGGCAAGTAATGTCAGGAAAATAAATTATAGACATGAAACCAAAACCACAATCCAGAAAAGAAACAAATTAGACTTCATCAAAATTTAAAACTCTTGTTATTAAAATGACCGTTAAGAAAATAAAAAGATACAAACCAATGGAAAATTTTTGTAAATCACATATTCAATGAAAGCTCTGTACCTTAATACATAAAAAACTCAGATCAATAGTAAGAAAACAACCCAATTTAAAAATGGACAAGGGGTGCCTGGCTGGCTCAGTCAGCAGAGCATGCGACTCTTTACCTTCGGGTTGTAAGTTTGAGCCCTACATTGGGTGTAGAAAATACTTAAAAATAAAATCTTTAAAAAAATGAAAAATAAACATGGACAAAAGACTTCATGAAAGATAATGTACAAAGGCCAATAACCCCATGAAAAGATAATTATCATTAACCATTCTGGGAAGTCAAATTAAAACCAGGATCCATGATAAGATAGCACTATATACTAATCAGAATGGCTAAAATGAACATTACCAACAACACCAGGTGCCAACAAGAATAAAGAGCAGCTGGAACCCTTGTACATTACCTGAGGAAATACAAAATGTTACTGATGCTCTGGGAAAGTTTGGTTATTTCTTATAAAGTTAAACATACATCTACATATGACTGAGCAGTTCATTCCTACTTATTTACCATACAAAAATCAAAACTTATGTTCTCACTAAAACCTGCACATGAGTGTTTATAACAACTTTGGTCACAATCACCAAAAAATTAAAATAAATAAATGCCTTTCAATGGTCAAATGGATAAACACAACATGTCATGACCATACAATGCAACACTATTTAGCAAGGAAAAGGAATGAATAATGGATACATGCAACAGTATGGATGAACCCTAAAGGCATTATGCTGAAAGAAGTTTCAAAATTTGCATATTATATGATTCTGTATATAGAACATTCTGGAAAAAAAAAACTTCATATAGAGAACAGATCAGTGGTTGCCAGGGACGAGGGGTGAGAAATGGGTTTGACTACAACGGGACAGCACAAGAATGTCTTGGAGATGAAGGAACTTTTCTGTATCATGACTGCCAGGGGATTTGCATACATTTACACATGTACTCGAATTCATAGGACTGTATATCCCAAAAAAGTCAGTTTTACTGAACGTTCACTTAAAAAATAAAACTTGCAAATATACAGACAGGTCTCCAAGGGCCCAAAGTCTGATGGAGTGAGGAAGACAATAGATTTCACCCACACACACAGTCTGATGCCAGATACTCAACCCACGTCTTACTCAGCTTTGAATTACCATTCTCAGACTCGGGCATTGTTCTCAGTAAATATTAATGGAACTAAATAGCTAACAAATGCTACATGCAGCAGCCAGGCAATGGCTCACTGGCAACAGAATCTACAACATTTAACCCACGATGCCTTATCAGTACTGAATGGTTAATGTTAAGAGGAAGAAAAGGAGGATCCATACCTCCCCTCCTGCAATCAAAGATCACTGTGAATGTGAGCAAGAGTTTGCCATGCCCACTTAGGAATGAGACAGGAGCAGCTTAAAAGATGGAACATATGAATCCACAAAAACTGCATACTGGATGGAGTCAATGAGGAACGAGATAGGGATGCTGAGGAATTTTTATGGACACATTGGCCAGGCTCTCCCACCAATTGCAGTGAGGGAAAAAAGTGGCCCACTGGTCCTTGTAGCATAATCTTACCTCCGTGCACAATCCATTCCTTCAAAAGCAAGGATGTCTCCCACGTCTCAAGAGTGTACTTCAACTACCATGTTCTCAATTGTATCACTAAAGACACTAACTTTCTAATAAGAATCTGCTAGAATAATTTAGCTTGCTGAATTCTTTAGTTTTGTTCATAAACACAGTGGAACAAAAAAACCACCAAGTTTTGCTCTGTGGGAAAACAAAACTCTGACCTTATTTTGTAGACAGGTGCAGTGAGACCTGGAACATACAGGTTACAAAAAAGAAGATGAGTTAGACAAATACCCTGCCTTCAAGGGCTTAGCAAAGGACAAAGAATTATAGCCTATCTTGCGTATTTAAGTACCTTGAGAGAGAATGACTACAGGAGAGGTAAGGTCTGGAGGAGGTGGGTGTGGTAAGGTGAGATCAAGGAAAACTTTACTGAAGATAATCTCTTTTAGCCTTTCTTTTTTTTTTAATTTTTTTTTATTATATTATGTTAGTCACCATACAGTACATCCCTGGTTTCTGATGTAAAGTTCGATGATTCATTAGTTGCGTATAACACCCAGTGCACCATGCAATACATGCCCTCCTTACTACCCATCACCAGTCTATCCCATTCCCCCACACCCCTCCCCTCTGAAGCCCTCAGTTTGTTTCTCAGAGTCCATAGTCTCTCATGTTTCATAAGAACTAGGAAGACCAGTAGGGGAAGAAAGGGATAAAGAAAGGGGGGGTAATCAGAAGGGGGAATGAAGCCTTTCTTTTATTCTAACAATTGCCGCTTGCAGAGTCAAATCGTTCAGGCACAGAGCGGAGCAGAACTGTAGGGACAACTCAAACTGTATTTTTGTCTTCCAGAAGATAAACTGAAGAGCTAAATAACACTGCCAATGGTTTGTTCAGTCACTCTTTTTCCAGAGGGAGTACAGGACTCCTTTCTTTCCAGGGAGACCTCTTAGAACAAAGATGGGTGTTTGGGATGTGGGTTATCTCAGGCTAAGCACTTCCAACACTGTTCTAAGACACTGTGTGAATCAGAAAAAAGACTACCACCCACCGTCTGACTTCTGCTAACCCTCTGTTTTCTTCTCTCTCCCCTCAAATTCAGTCACATTATATCCCTTATCAAGAAGTATGTATCAAGAAGCTATTTATATCACAGTCTAGGATAGAAAGGTCATTCTAACTTTTAAAGTTTTCATTATGTAAATTAAAAAGAAAACCACATGTGATCTTCTATGCTACCTCCTAATCCCAAGGAAAAAAATTCTGTAATTTCATCTGAGTATCAGCTGCTGGAAAGGAAACTGGAGAATCTCCCAGAGCTGAGTTATTTCGGGATCTGAACCATTGCTTTTTCTGTTTTTCTCCAAATATGTTTGTATTTATCAATGTGATAACATTTTTTCATGACTATTCCCATCTCAAATTACTCAATTGTTCTTTATTACTTGCATCTTTTACATAATAATTAAAATCAAAAGCACATTTTGGTGCATTCCCACTAAGTATCAGGCATTTCATTGTTCCCATTTTATGAGAAAACAGATTCAGAAAGATAAGTCACTTGCCCATGCTGGTATAGAGATCTAATAGGAACTCAGGTTTATCTGTCTCAAAGGCACTTTTTAAACTTAATATTTGAATAGGACTTTTCTTACTGTCTAACAGTTTTGCTAAAGACCTCATATTGAAGGTAACAGTCAATTAGTATATTCTAAGGAAGAATTAATAAACATATTTCTGCAGAACTAATAAAATTCTGCAGAGACCATCACCTCATCACCCACCCACAACTGATAGAAGGCTGAATACTGTAAAAGAGAATTACTATGTGGGTACCACCAGAGGCAAGAGCAGATATAGGGCAAGGAGGAGGGACAAAGGTAATCTCTGCCAGAATATGCCCCACCCATGTCACGGAACCATGGTGGGGGTCCACGTGATGAGGGAACAGAAGGCAAGCTGAGGACAAAACAGAAGCTGACACCCCACAACCCCACACCCCCACCATGAGATATATGTGACATTCCTCAGGCACTCCTGGCTGCCCTAAAGGAAAAATAGTTAACTAATAGAGATCACAATCTTGCAGGACCCAAGTCTCCCTAGTTTACAAATGTCTTAGCAATTTTAAAAAAACAAGGCATTTCTATCAATGGCTTAGCTTCCAGAAGGAAACGTAGATACAATTAAATGTCCTTATAAGCCTATTAACAGATACTTGAAGTGGGCAGAGTGCAATGTTCCTCCAGGAAGCTCCCAACTATCTTACTGTCTATGCCTTACTAGAGGGGTACACAACCTACTTGACATTGGCAAGCCTCTGGCATCCTGTGAGTCTTCTTTAACATAAGAAAGTTCCTTCTGGAAACCTCTTTTTTTCCTTACCTCCCCCAAACCCCATAGCATATAATCAGCTACCCCTCACAACCCTGGTGCGGCAGCTCTTTCTGCCCATGGGTCCTGTCTCCGTGCTTTAATAAACCACCATTGTGCACCAAAGACGTCTCAAGAATTCTTTCTTGGCTGTCAGCTCCAGGCTCACCCCACCAAACTTTACCTATATTCCAAAACCCCAGCACACACATGCATCTTACAAAGAACCAGCCACAGAGGACTTTGTTCAGCCAGTATTAGCCGAGAGAGAACCTTAATGATAAGACTAAAGGGGAAAAAAAAAAAGATTTTGCTGCTTATCAAATCTCCTCTTCCCTCCAAGTACTGGAATCAGAAGTAAAGGACATAGAGGAAAACTAGAGTATACGACTGCCTCCCTTTCATACCCACTTCCAGGTATGGGTATGGCTCATGACTGGTAGGGAGGAAATAAGGTAGGCATTAAATGTGAGACAAGTTTTTATTCAGACTTAGGAGGAATTTTATAATTTTTTTAAAGATTTTATTTATTTGACAGAGAGAAAGACAGACAGCAAGCAGGGGGAGTGGGAGAGGAAGAAGCAGGTTCCCAGCAGAGCAAGGAGCCCGATGCGGGGCTCCATCCCAGTACCCTGGGATCACACCCTTAGCGAAGGCAGATGCTTAATGACTGAGCCACCCAAGCGTCCCCCTTCGGAGGAATTCTAATTTTTCAAACCAAGTGATAGTTGCCAAGAGACCATTCTCACAATTAAAAGGGTCAAAACTAGAACATTTGCTTGAAGTATCATCAGAAAAGAGAGACAACAGAGATAAGTTAAAATACAGTGTGTTAATGAAGCATCGAACTTTACATCGGAATCCGGGGATGTACTGTATGGTGACTAACATAATATAATAAAAAATCATTAAAAAAAATACAGTGTGTGTGTGGGAGGGGGAATATGTCCAATTTGATTTCCCTAAACAAGTACATTTCAAAATATAAAGCAATATTTGACAAAATGATACTGATTAGAGCTAAAGGAAACCATTTAAAGTGGTATTAAGGTATTAAAGATAGAAAATAATGTGAGAGAGTTGTTGTTTTAAAGTTACACGATAAAACAGTGCTTACCTATGGAGGACGCCTTGTAATCACAGAGGAAGGTAAGGGAGAATTACTTTTCATTTTATACTCTTCTTCACACTATTTGAATTTTTACCATGTGCATATGTTATATTTATAGTTAAAATGTTAATTAAGAGCAATGATTTCATTTACTTCCAGATATAAGGGAGGCTTTTAGAAAATAAATTTCAGCCAAGCCCCCAGTTATTTTTTATACTTCTAAAGAATCAGAACAAACACAAGTGATACTGTTTTCACAAAACAATTGTATATTCTTGCTTTTACTACATCAATTAGCAGTTCAGAAAAGAAACCATGGTCTATTCATGGAAATCCTCCTCTGCCTTGGATTGTGTCTAACTGGTACTTCTTACGCTACTGTACACCTTAGGTGGGGTTCTGAAGCAGCCAGAACTGTGTGCTTTTAGCCTTGTAGTATGGCCCTGCTTGGGATGAGGGCTTCAGGAAGCAAGCTGACTGCCGCGTGCACAGGAAGATCTCATTTCCTGACAAGGGAATTCTAAGGTAATGCCAACACTGTTGCTGAAACTTACAACACAGATCCTCAAGCTCCAATTATCACTCATTTTCTCCACCTTCTTATCACTTGTGTTTGACAGCTGTTCGGTGACAATGAAAGAAAGGTTTTCTATCTCCAGGTATTATGCTGGTTGGCCAGATTAACCTCTGGAAAGATTTAATTATCTTTGTGAGGGCAGTCCCTCTGACAGCATCCCTTTATCTATCTTGTCCAAAATGGCATTTGATTTGGTGATTCTCATCCCAAGACTTAGCTCCCCTGTCACCCGCACACTGTGAGTGGGCTTCATCAAAACACCAGAGGCTGAGCCTCTTTTCAGGAAAACGTTAATTCTGAGGCTGCCTATTTCCAGCTTTATCTTGATACACAAAAATGTGCTTGAGGTTGTCTATCAGGATAAGCATTAAAATTAGGTCACAGAAAAAACAGGTTACAAAACTGTATGGAATGAGCCCTTCAAAATGAGTATGTGTGTACATAGCAAAGTAGTACAGAAAAATGCTTCGATACTATCAGTGACTGTCTGTGGTGGGATTGCTGATTCTCTGCTTGCTTCATACTAATGAGTTTTCTGATTTCAGTTTACATACATTGCTTCTTTAATTCACAAAATAAATATTTTAAATATATCAGTATTACTTCAGAATTAAGGAATTTTTAAAAGATGATTGGGGATGCCTCCTAACTTGAGAAATAACTCTGAAACATCCTTATTTTGGAATTGGCAGATATGATACTCTATCATTTTCTAATTCTGATTCATGGGATTGCTGGAATTGCTTATTTGAAATTAGTCTACTTTCTGGTTTTCTGATTGAATTTCTAAGAAGAAAGGAATGGGAGACTGTGTGACATCAATAATTGAACAGCATGTCAACTAGGCCAGAGGTTCGTTCGCTGTAGACAAACTCTAAGTGTACATGTGGGCAGATGTGCATAAAATCTTCTCTAAAAGGTCCAGTGGTCAAGGGTTATAGTCGAAGTAAATCAACTCTCCCAGGAGCCTTAGTGGGATGGCAACAAACCTAAGACAGGTGGGAGAGGACAGGGTGTTTTCTCTAGTACTCACTCCAAATTGCCCGTCTGACTGCATGCTACAGATATTCCCTGTTAGTACAGCATTATATGAACCCAGAGCTTTCAAACCAGGGATCTCTCCTTAGCATACTGCAGGCCACAAAGCTGCCCAGAAGCAGAATAATGAGAAAAATGATCACAGAGGTCTCCACTCAATCCTCAGATGCTGGCATTTGGGGCAGTAAGTCTGGGATCCTTCTATAGCCAACATGCTGAGGATTACTGCACCTCTGTAAGACAGCCTGTTAAGTTAGGGTTTGTGGAGATCCAGGAAATCATATTGTGTTTTCTTGCCTGAGTTTAAAAATCTAGAATAACAGAGAAGCTGAAAAGTTGAAAATCAAGATGTCAGCTTTGTTTTTGATAGAACTATTAGAGAACATGGCTTACGCATGGCAATATTGAGCTTTCTGACACTGAACCCCCAAATTTGACAGCTCTGCACATGCAGACATGGGCATTAATAGAATTAGAGGTCTGTATATGTTGGAGGCACCGCTAAAATCTATAGAATGGAAGAACACATCAGACTGCTTGCATCTACATGCAGGCTGATCTCTGGTACAGAACAAAAGAGGGAGAGGCCCCTTGAACATACCTAGCTCCTTTTCTCAACTTGCCAAACCACTAACAGAAGTAGTATGTGAGGAGGGCTGGGAGAGGGGCCAAGTGTGAAAGAAAATAAATCCCTTGATAGAAGAAAAGATAGAGTACAAGAGAATGCACTGCACAACTGTAGTTTGGTCTTACCTGCATTCTACTGCTCAGTACCATAGCTACCTCTAAAGTTGGTAAAGAGGGGGCTGCCTAATGAAGAAACTCGACCTCCATGACCTTATACTTACTTATAAGGGAACCGTGGTCCAAATTAGTGATAACCTAGTAAGGCTGATCCTGTTGGAATCATTAGGGAAGGCTCTGCCCATGTTCAGGAGGCTTGGGAAACAGTCAATTCAATACCTCTGGTTTCTTCCAAGTCTGGAAGTTTTTCATTTCTTTCTGAGGCATTACAACCCACTACATATGTTAAGCAAACATGAAGTTAAAACAAAAAAATATGAATAGGATTTAAAAATGGGCTAAAACATGTTAGAGCAATTTAGAATCATTAACCTAAGGTGAAAAAAACAACTCTGAAAAGCTAAATGCTAAATCCTTTGTAAAAGTTAAATGTTCAAGTAAGAGCAATATCAAGCTGGATTTGTAATTTTCTCCTCTGAAAACACAGTGGACTAGAAGATGGCTCAGCATTTTTATCCATATCATGCAATTCGCTCATATCTATTACTGTAATGGATTATTCACTTTGAAATTTGAGTCATGTGGGAGAGAATAAATAAACAAAACCCAGATTAGCTGCCAAATTTGGAGCCCAATTCTGGATATGTGCCAAACAGAGGTGGTCATGAAGTGTGGGTATTACCTACAGCAGCTTGACTCTGCCAGATGAATTTATTTCCAATTGCTATGGTCTGAATACACGTGTTCCCCCCATCCTCAAATTCACATGCTGGAATCTTAATGCCCAATGTAATGGTGTTAGTAGATGGGGCCTTTGTGGGTGATTAGGTTAAGAGAGTGGAGCCCTCTCATATGGTATGAGTAGTACCTTATAAAAACTGCTACAGAGAGGTCCCTAACCCCTTCTACCATGTAAGTATACAAGACATCTGTGACCCACAAGAGGGCCCTCATCCAAACATACTAGTGCCTGATCTCAGACTTCCAAGCCTCCAGAACTGTGAGAAATAAAATTCTGTTGTTTATAAACTACCCAGTCTGTGCTATGTTGTTATAGCCGCCCAAACAGACTAAAACACCATTAACACAAGATATAGCACGGTCCTTGACTGAAGGAGAAAATTCATTTCTTAATCTGCTTTGTTTGCCTGTGTTGATATGGACCCAGAGGAAACCACAGATAAATCAAAGCACCTAGTCACAAACTGGCCAAAGTTAGGGAGAAGAAACGGGACAAGGCTTAGCCTTTAGTCATTCACATATTCAACAAGAGTTTTTTGAGTCCCTAGTATGTGTCAGGCATTTACTGTGTTAGGAATTAAAAGTTATATACGATCATTTCAATAGATGCAGAGAAAGCATTTGACAAAGGACAACATCCATTCATGATTAAAAAAAAACAAACAAATGGGTTTAGAGGAAACATACCTCAACATAATAAAGGCCATATATGAAAAACCCAGAATTGACATCATACTCAATGATGAAAAACAGAGCTTTGCCCCAAGATCAGGAAAAAGACAAGGATGTCCAATCTCACCACCTTTATGCAACACAGTACTGGAACTCCTAGCCACAGCAATCAGACAAGAAATACTAGGCATCCAAATAGGTAAAGTAGTAGTAAAGCTTGCAGATGACATGATACTATATATAGAAAACCCTAAAGACTCCACCAAAAAACTACTAGAATAACATGAATTCAGTAATGTCACAGGAAACAAAATCAATGTGCAGAAATCAGCTGCATTTCTATATACTAATAATGAAGTAGCAAAAAAAAAGAAATTAAGAATTAACAATGCCATCGACAATTGCACCAAAAATAATACCTAGAAATAAATTTAACCAAGAAGGTGAAAGACCTGTACTCTGAAAACTATAAAAAAAATGATGAAAGAAATTGAAGATGACACATATGGAAATATATTCCATGCTCATGGATTGGAAGAACAAATAAAATGTCCATACTACCCAAAGCAATCTACGGATTTAATGCAATCCCTATTAAAATGCCAGCAGCATTTTTCACAGAACTAGAACAAATCACCCTAGCATTTGTATAGAACCACAAAAGCCAAATAGCCAATTTGGTAATAGCCAATGGTAAGAGCCAATTACCAAATAGCCAAGGTGATCTAGAAAAAAGAAGAACCAAACTTGAGGTATCACAGTCCCTGATATCAAGATATTCTACGAAGCTATAGTAATCAATCAGTATGGTATTGGCACAAAAAACAGACACACAGATCAACACAACAGAGAGCACTTAAATAAATCCATTATTATATGGTCAGTTAATCTAGAACAAAGAAGACAAGAATATGCCATGGGCAAAGGACAGTCTCTTCAACAAACGATGCTGAGAACACTGGACAGCTACATGCAAAAGAATAAGACTAGACCACTTTCTTAAACCACACACAAAAATAAACTCAAAATGGGTTAAAAATCTAAATGTGAGACCTGAGACCATAAAAATCTTAAAAGAGCACAAGCAGTAATTTCTCTGACATCAGCTATATCAACATTTCTCTAGGTACGTCTCCTGAGGTAAGGAAAACAAAAGCAAAAATAAATTATTGGGACTACATCAAATAAAAAAGCTTCTGCACATCAAAGCAAACAATCAACAAAACCAAAGGACAAAGGAAGATATTTGCAGATGATGTATCTGATAAAGGGTTGGTATCCAAAATATATCAAGAGCTTATACAACACCAAAAAACAAACAAAGGAACAAACAAAAAACAACCCAATAATCCAATTAACAACTAGGCAGAAGACACAAACAGACATTTCTCCAAAGAAGATATCCAGATGGTCACCGGACACATGAAAAGATGCTCAACATCCTTCATTGTCAGGGAAATGCAAATCAAAACTACAATGACCTATCACCTCACACCCGTCAGAATGCCTAAAATCAACAACATAAGAAACAAGTGCTGGCAAGCATATGGAGAAAAAGGACCCCTTGTGCAGTTAGTGGGAATGCAAACTATTGCAGCCACTGTGAAAAGCAGAAAGGAAATTCCTCAAAAAATTAAAAATAAAATTACCATATGATCCCATAATTCCACTACTATTTACCTAAAAAAATGAAAACACTAATTTAAAAAGACATATGTACCCCTATGTTTATTGCAGCATTATTTAAAATAACCAAAATATGAAAGCAACCCAGGGTCCATTGATAGATGAAGATATAAATAAGATGTGACTAGTGTGTGGACACCATGGAATATTACTCAGGCATAAAAAATGAAATCTTTCCATTTGCAACAGCATGGATAGATCTAGAGGGTATAATATTAAGTGAAATAAGTCAGAAAAAGACATAATGAATAATATCAGTCAGTCTGGAATTTAAGAAAACAAATGATCAAAGGGACAAAAAAAACAGACTCTTAACTATAGAAAACAGATGGTTGTCAGAGTGGGTGAGGGGATGGGTGAACTAGGTGAAGGGGATTAAGAGTACATTTACCATGATGAGCACTGACTACTGTACAGAATTATTGGATCACTATATTGTACAAATGAAACAAATATATTACTTTATTTTAATTATGCTGGAATTACATTTTAAAAAAGAATTAGGGGTTATGGTAATAAATAGAACTGAGTTATTTTGGATTTTGGATTTTCTCCCAAATAAGGCATTTTCAAAACTGATTGAAAGAAAGTGCATAATTTGAAGTAGGGCCATGGTTAAGAAGGCATGATGAAGTATTCCAAACAGAATAATCTGGCCTATTCATGACAAGGCTTTCCAGGCCCACAACAAAACAGGGGAAAAAATCCAACATGTATGTGTAAGCACACGCATGTGAGTGTGTGAGAGTGTGCATGCGCATGCGCCAGGAACATGGCCTCCTCAGAAGAATTATTCTTTAGTCTAAGAATAGTCCTTCCAATTTCTTTAGTATAAAAAAGGTTTTCATAACATGTGCAATTAGTAAGTGATTTTCATTTTGATGCCCTTATTTTGCCATATGAAAAGCTAGCAACCCTATGTCAGTCCCCAAATTATACTGAAAATTTTACTTGTTATTGATTACTAAAAGTTTGGGAATTTTATGCTAGAAAGACTGAGTAAAATGCATAGGCTGAGTCAGAAGATGTTAATACACCTTAGAAGAAAAGGGGAGCTGTTAAATCTCAGATTAATAGATGTTGACATAGTAGGAAAAACAGGTTGACAAAGAAGAAGTGCAAAATCATTGAGTCAGCTCTCCCTGTTCTCAAGCCTGGGTTAAGACCTGATTGTATCACAGAATCTTTGGGATGCAGGATATATTTTTTTTCAGAATGCCCTTATCAGTAATGGTCAGCTCTTACTGTCTGGTCCTCACATATGTTTCAGATAAGAGTAAGGGAGAAAGAAGCTGGCAAAATTTAATAAATACAAAAACCTTGCTCTGAACAGAACCCTCCTTTTTCTACTCCTGAAGGAGACAATATAAAGTTATAAGAAACCAGATACAGACTATGAACTAAGTCTAGAGCTCCTATTCCGAAGGTAACAGAGGGCCCATATGACTTTGGGGAGATCTTATACAAAGCACACTGAAGAGGTAACCGCTTTCCTGGACTATAAGCATTCCTAGCCTTGATAATGTTCTCCATCGAAGCTGAGAAGAAAGGGGCAGGGGAGGAAAGAGAAGATGTAACAGTGAGTTTGAGGCAGCTGAGTCAACCAAAAGTAATACTGTAGTGGATGAGTCACAAAAGTCTTAAACCAAAGACCTTATATGTTTAATACCCTTCTCCCCAACCACTCATTTTATGACCCTATGTTCACGTCCATAATTAATTCCTGTTTTTCAGGTGTAGCCCTGTTATTTTTATTTAGTCCGTTTCCTTTCTCTCCATCTTACACGTATATTAGTTGCCATGGGAACCATGATGCTAATTCTAGTGGTGGAGTCCAGAGACATCTATAAACAGAGGAAGAGAGAATTAATTTCAGGGTCTGAAATGCGGACCCCAAGTTGGAAAACTGCAGAAGTTGAATAAACCACATATAACTTCAACCTCACAAGTACATCCTGCTTAGACCAGTTCGCCCCTGAACCAGTTAATAAAATTCTAACAGTAAAATCAAACTCAGGCAGAGATTTCTAATGCTATTCTTCACTGGAGCTTTTTACATAAACTAATCCAAAGCATCTGACTGAAAGATTTATGTTTCCTTATCTCTCAAGTGCCAGCCAAAGTCAAGTTCTTACAAATCCTTGCCTCCTTTTCTATGGGTACTCATGTTATACATTGCATTCTGGTAAATGTTACCTCTAATTAAAGCCCTCAAGCCTTTTAAACTTTCTCAGTCAGAAAGAGGAAGTTTCTGCAAAGAATTATCAAAATCAGTCACGTCTAGAGCACTTATGTCCCCATCCCTCCCAGTGGTAGACCACTGCCATGTCTCTCCCTCCAACCTTTCCCTCAGCCATGAGCTCAATGACCTCACTACGAGCACCATGACACCACCACTAGCCCAATTCAGATATTTCACTCCTGGCCCTCTCATCCAAGGTCACTGAGCATTTCCTCAATACACCAGAATTCATGTTGAGAAGTTCCTTTATAACCCAGAGTGTTCTAAAAGTCGTTTGTTCAACCAAATCCATTAGGTTCAACCATTCCCTTCTCTTTTTCCCTATTGGTTAAACACTATTATCTTCAGTGTAAAACCCCATCTGGTAAATTCCTGCCCTGCTCTTCAAGTAGTGCTCTCCATATGCTATGGAGCTAGACTTGGAAAGGGCTAAATCTGAACCTCAGGGTTGTAGGATCAGGTAAAAATGTCTCAGAGACTTCCCACCAGTAAGTTGGCAGGGAGACACCAACCCTATTAATGTGCAACAACTAGGAAAGAGTGTACTCAATAGGAGTTAAAGCTCATTCAATCAAGGGACTATACCAAGATGTGACAAGATTTAAGGGAACAAGCAGGGGACAGTACATAGAACAAGCAGCACTGAGAAGTCCTTTAGATCTGAAGGCGCCATTGGACTGCAGCAAGTAGTTGTAGAGGAGCCACTAGAGAGGAGTTGTGGCATTTCATACAGGAATGCAGCTCCTGCCAGACTGCAGTCCAGCCAAAAGGGGCAGGGAGGATAAATATTGTAGCTTCTCTCTCACCCTCTGCCTTCTGATTGCCTCCCTATGCCTCTCCCTTTGGCTGAACCTAACCAGAAGAAAGAAAACATGGGAGCCCAGGGATCCAAGGAGATCAGCCTCCTTAGGCAAAAAGCATCATGAAGAAGGGGAAAGGGAAATCTATATATGCAAACAGAATATGCAGCTTACATAAGACTTCCTGTTTGTAGACTTATAAATGAGCCAGGAGCCACCAAGAGATGGGAGGCTCTTCTGTGTGCTAATACAAACCTTGGGAGTTTGCAGCATCCACCTTGCTGTTGAAAGAGGAAAGACTCACAAACCAACTGGAAAACATTAACGACCATACAATGTACTTACCACCAAGACAGGCAACTCATAGGTATGCCTGGGAAAATAAAAGTCATGCTACATCTTGAAGGTGTAACTCCTCTCAAATTTTGCATTGCACAGACTAAGAACTCAAACTCTGGGAGAATCACCATAACCACAATTGTAATAGCTAACATTCATTGGACACATCAGGTGCCAAACACCATTCAAGACATTACCCAAATTAACTTGCTTAAATCTTGCAACAACTCTGACACAAGTAGTAGCATTATCCCCATTTTCTGGATGATGAAAATTGAAGGACTTAAATAGAGAAGTTACACACGGAGTCAGTGACAATAACAGAATCTGAACCCAGGAAGTCTGACTCCAGAGCCTGCATTCCTAAACCGTGCATTTAACTGTCTGTCATGACCCTATTTTTAATCCCATTATGCCACTTACTATTTCCATGTTACCAGCATCTAAAATCATACTGGAATAGGTGTCAAAGTGCTTATACAACATTACAGAATTTCACAGCAGAAATGGTCAGTAGCAACTTAACAGGAAAACATGCACAGATGGATACATGGTATAACTCACCTGAGTTCAGAATGCTTTGTGGTATAAATGTCAGGAGAACTCATATCCTGATGGCTTGTCCACGGTTCTTTCAACTTCACTGTGGTTTCTCTGGATGAAAAGAAGTTGTACCAGGCACTCTAGAGACCAAAAAAGAAACAGGCAACCTACTTTTCAGGAGTGACCAGAAGAGAGAGAAAACAGGTGTTGCCATGAAAATCTAGATGGTCTTACTCACAACTGTGATTCTCCATAAAATGTTATGGAGTTTAGAGAAGCAAACGGTTTTCTTTCAGAGGAATGCCTGGTAGGGTATGGTAAAGGAGACGACTTTTGGCTTAGGATTTTCAGAAAAGGTAATACAAGAAGAATAATTTCCAGTCCATGGAATTTATCCAGTTGCCTAGGATCCAATTCAGAGGCAAAATTGCTGCTCTAGAAACCTAAGAAATTTTTATATGAATTTGTGGGGCAAGGAATCTGTAGATGCAAACACACCAAGAATGCCTTGCTATCATGCCACCATTCAAGATTCTTTACCCTCATCACCCACGTGGATGCCATCATTCCGGACTTCCTCCCTTAAGAATTGAGTAGTGGTAGAAACCAGACTTTGAAATACTGGGAAGGATTAGGGGCATCAACGAGAACAGCAACTGCAAAATGCTTGTGGGTATAGTTTTCATTGCTGGACTCAAATTGCAGCTTTTGTGTGCAATAAAACAGGGAAATGTAATACCTTTCCAGATTAAAGCAGATTGTCAGAGAGAACAGAGGTAGCTTCTCCACCTGGAAGAATGTGCTCCAGCCTTTGTGATTCACACAAAGGCCCTAAGAGGAGTGAAAGTCCTCCTTTGTTCTTGCTCTACCAGGCAGGGAAGCCAGGAAAAGAATGTTCAAGCTCTACGTATTCTCACTTTTTTTCTGTTGTCTCCAGACAGGGTAAGCACACCCACCCCTCTTGCCATCTTCTCTCACTCTATCTCAAGGTCCTCCTCTGAAACTCAAATGAGTTACTTGGAAGGTAAATGAGCCTTCCATGAATCCTTCTAAGATTCAGTTTCCACATCTACATATATTTTCAGTATATCCCATGAAGGTTCCTCATAACCACTGCAGAGTTAAGGTTTAATTTGTTTCAGTTACATGGAGAGAAAGAGAGCATAGATGACTGATAAAAGAAGGTTCTCAATTTTTGTCTTTGAAACTCCTGGTTGAGTGATTCCCACTTCCCTCTGAAATAAAAGCACTATTTCCAGAGGCCTCTGTGTCGAGTGAACCAGTTGTCTGCTCAGGTATAACAAACCTCATGGGTGCTCTACATTCCCTGAAGAGCTAGGGCAAACCCTGTTTCTAATTGCTGTGATGAAGATTCCCTCAGACAAAGGAGCTATTCCTGGAGCACACTTATTGGTCCCATCACACCTGGTTTGGTTACCCATGACAATCATTCAGCAAGCACCCTTGTGTAACACACTACTCATGGTGCACAATGACTTGTCAGCATGCAGGTATCCAACACCAAAATCTGTGTCAGGTCCCAATCTCCTCAGACGCTTTGAACCTCAACTCCATTGCTCACCCACAGAGCAATGATTCAAGCAGTTTTGGGTGGCCTCCTTTAGGGAACAAATGTAGACACATTAATGAGAATACTTACTGGTAAATATTACTAGCTTGTCAACATTTTATCTAAGGTCTCAGCCTGTAGGTAGACATGAAGGGGCTTATCATTAAAACTTGGAAGAATTACATCCTCAATGAGGATAAAAAAAAAAAAAATCCAAGAGCAATTCATGTAACCAGTAATGGGGAAGAGCCAACATGGTACCAGATTCAAAGGGAAAAAGTGCCTTTCTGTAGACAGGGTTCACAGCTGGTCTTCAGGAGATGGGTAGAATTTTGTGCTAAGAAGAAGCAACAAACCAAAGAGAATGGTTTTGGCCAGGGAATGACAGAATGTGGACGAGAGTGTAAAATATGCCATGTGGCTGGAGGAGAAGTGGGAGATACGACTGAAAATGCAGCTCAGTGCCAGATTATGGAGAACCTTGAGAATCAGGATGCAGGATTTGAACATTAACGACACAGCTCTCTAAAAATCACCTATCACGGTAGAATGGACTGCTCATAACATAGTGTCCATTATTAGTGGTGTATCAGCTAACACTAGCTCTGTTCCGGGTGAGCAATTAGAGGTTTTCTGCTCTGTGTTGTGGAATACAGGAGCAGACGGTCCAGGAGAGCCTGACGCAGAGGAGACTGGAATGTAGAGACAAAGAGCTGGATATGAGATCAGCTCTGCCTCTTACTGCTTTTATTATCGTGTGGTTATCACAAGCTTCATTTTATCATCTGTAAAATGAGAACAGTACCTACCTCACAGGGCCAGCAGATATTCAAAATACATGCACTGTGGCATTCTACTTTGTAAAAGTGTAATACATGTTATAGTTAATATTCATGAACGTTAAACTCCCTTCTAATTTGCAACTTCTTGGTTACATCCTGGAAGTGCTATGGTCCAGAGGAGTGTGTCATGGTGAAAATTATGTTCTAACAATAATGGACATTTAGAGCACACTGGTTTGGAGGAGAGAAGGTGGAAATAGCAAGAAATTTCTTAATACCTATGATGGAGTCATGCGTTGGGAAANCAATGGAACATTTAGAGCACGCTGGTTTGGAGGAGAGAAGGTGGAAATAGCAAGAAATTTCTTAATACCTATGATGGAGTCATGCGTTGGGAAATCCTGAATTAAGTGGGAGCAATGGGAAAGGGAGTAAGGGAGTGACAAAAGAATTCATGAAGGAAGAGTTTTATGAGAAAGATCTAGGAATCAATGGTGACTGAAGTTACAAGCAAAATAGGCTGCTTGAAACATCTTAGTTCCAGCATTTCCAGATTATGGGAGAGACTGTCTAAACTTTGTTATGCAATACAATCATCACTGGCCACATGTGACTACTGAGACCTTGAAATGTAGCTAGCCCAAACTAAGATGTGCTGCAAGTGTAAACTACACACTAAATTTCAAAGATACAATGTGGAAAAAAATAGAAAGTATCTCAATTTTTATAGTTCTTATGTGTTTAAATGACATTTAGACACTGAGTTAAATTTTTTAACTAATTTCACCTGTTTCACTTTATTTTTAATGCGGCCACTAGAAAAAAAAATAAAATATGGATGTGGCTTATATTATCTTCCTATTGAACTGCACTGGTCTAGCATGTAATTCTCAACAGAATGATAATGGAGCTTTCCATCAAGACATTCCAGAGGTCTCTCTCCCCCAAGCTACTTAAATAAGCAGAAGCTGTGAGGCACCATCTGTATTTTTGTTTCATGTTGCTTTTTACTGACGTTTCACACACATACAGAAAGGTGCATGCATCATAAGTATTACAGCTTGATGAATTTTCCAGATGAAAATTTCATCTGTAATTGGTCCTAAAATCAGTAGCCAATTGACAAAACACTAACAGCACCACAAAATCCCCTTTCATGTCCTTCCCAGTCATGACCTTTCTCTTGGGTAGCCACTCACCTTTTTTTTTTTTTTTAAAGAACATCCCCAATTAGTTATAAGCTATAGGATTATGACACTGTAAGTGTGCTTCAGTTTTATTTCAGTTTCAATCACCACGTGAGGACCTCATTAAGAAACAGAGTCCACCTCCAGATATTTTGATGACTTAGGTCTGGAAGGGGTGTGAGGTCCCCAGGAATATTTATTGAGCTCCCCATGGGATCCGATGCAGGTGACTGAAGTACCATACAGGACAAATGCCGCTCTCTGGGCAGGAAGTAAAGTATTATCCAATAGGCAGACTAGAAACACCCACCAGGCAGTACAATAGCAAAGCAGGGACAAAAGGAGAAAAAGGAAGATGAAGAATTAAAGAATTTGATTTGACATTTCAAAAAAATTATCAAAATCGTCACAGGAAATTGTAATTGTTTATCTTAACTTTCTTACCCCTACATTTTGATTTAGAATTTGTTTTCTATTGTTATTGAATTACAAGGGTGGGTACTGTAATTCTTTTCAGACCTTTGTGTCTCTAAAGATCTCATTCTGGCTCTGGGTGAGAATTAAAATACTGCCTCAAATACAGAGGCTGCTCCATCTTATTCTGTAGGCTACTGTTATCAGAAGGATATGCACACACACCAACCTCTAGGTTCATTAATCTTGAAGGCAGAAAATCTCACCTTTTTGCCTCAATTTACTGGGTTTTGGCAAATCAGATCTCCCTGGTAAAATGGGGGGAAAATTACTGTCTTTAGAGAAAGATAGATCTTCTAGTAGAAAAGCATGTCTGGCAAAAGTTCTTCAGCTCATTAAACACCCAAGTTTAAATCTCTCTTGCAGAGACTTTAGAGGGCTGGCTGGTCAACATCACAGCATAAGAAATCAATACCTTGGGCAAACAACTTCCTATCT
>NC_048231.1:4827944-4836426 GCF_002007445.2 Ailuropoda melanoleuca | reverse complement strand
TATTGCCTTCACCCTGATTTCTGATTTTTATTTAATTTCATATTAGAATATATTTTTCATGGCCCTAGCAGTGTTTCTAATGAAGGCAATTACTAGAAATGGGGAGGGGGAAATGCCAGACTCTGAGTCTCATACAGAGGAGCTGATGTGGCATTGAGAGGACAGGTCATCCTACTTCATATTCATTTAAATTAACGCAGGAAAAGGAAAAATCTGGTAGATCAGTTTTGACTGAGCAAGAATTTCCAATTTGATGGTATAAGGTCAACAGTGTCCACTAATGAATTGCTCAATCAAACTTGGTTGGTGAATACTCTTGACCTGTGACAGGACCAAAGAAATCTCAGGCTAGCATTTCTTTCCTGGCCTAAGTTAATCACCTGAATGGCTGTCCTGCACATCACAGATGAAGCACTCAGGAACTGTCCTGTAGCACCTACACATCAGCACTGAGATGCCACATGTCACCGTGTGGGTGTTCCAAGTTAAGACAAAGAGAGACTCAGAATCTCAGATCCAACATGGTTTCTTTCCAAGAACACAGAAGAAAGATGGGAGGAGAAGAATATTTCAAAGGAAGAAGAAATTTATTAACTTCTCTCTCCATCATGTTAATTAGAGCCACTAAGTCATTACCTCCTGCCAGGCTTCCTACTGTGACACCATATTGACCGTGAGGGGGATGTGACCCTGTTAGGTCCCCTAAGGTTTCTTCTACTTGAATCCATTTTTAAAAAATTCTTCCCCTTGTCCTGTTCTTTCTCATCTTCCAGTTCTTGCCTTTTACAGAAAAATTTATAAAGTAGGGGTAATCTAATCACATGAGGAATTAGAGAAAGGAGCTGTGCTGATTTTCCTTTGAGAGCTATATAATTCAAAGGCCTGAAAGGTCAGAATAAGTTGCTTCTTCTCCTAGTGAGCATGTGCTTAATAGAAGGAAAAGAATATGCATATGGCTTTACAGGAACCTAAAAGTAGAATTNCAAAGGCCTGAAAGGTCAGAATAAGTTGCTTCTTCTCCTAGTGAGCATGTGCTTAATAGAAGGAAAAGAATACGCATATGGCTTTACAGGAACCTAAAAGTAGAATTAAAGGGGCACAAAAAAGCAGGTAAGAACTTTTTTGCTCTCTTCAACAGTTGGTGGTAAATGAATTCTATAATGAGATGGCATTTCAAAGCTCACAGTGACATTAATGCAGTCAAACAACTGGGGAGGTCACTGATTACAGAGGGACAAACTAGCTGTTTGGTATGTTGTTTATGTGAACTACTAGAGAAAAGATTCCTATTCCAGTCCAGAGAAGTAAGTGTCAAAAGGCTGCAAACAGGGGCGCCTGGGTGGCTCAGTCGTTAAGCGTCTACCTTTGGCTCAGGGCGTGATCCCATGGTTCTGGGATCGAGCCCCGCATCGGGCTCCCTACTCCGCTGGGAACCTGATTCTTCCTCTCCCACTTCCCCTGCTTGTGTTCCCTCTCTTGCTGGCTGTCTCTATCTCTGTCAAATAAATAAATAAAATCTTAAAAAAAAAAAAAAAGGCTGCAAACAGTCCTTCCTGGGATGGGGAAATTTTATTGAAGGCATATCCAATTTGTGTGCACTCATAACTAAGCCACACGCCCTACATTTTTATCCTGAGATGGCTATTTTTGCCTAAATATCCATTCAGTCCTGGTATTCTCAGCTTTTATCCGTTCTTGCATTTACTCAATAAACCAATGACTGTGCAAGTTACTGCTGAAGTGCTGGGAAGGGTTAAAAGATCCAGAACACACTCTTAAGTAGTTCATAATCTAATGCACATTTCACAGATAATTCCATTTTTCAAAGAAAATCATTTCTGTCATGGAGATCTGTGTGCGTGCGTGCATGTGTGTATGAAGGGGGAGAGGGAGGAGGTATTACCAAAAGCATAGGCAAGTCCNGTTAAAAGATCCAGAACACACTCTTAAGTAGTTCATAATCTAATGCACATTTCACAGATAATTCCATTTTACAAAGAAAATCATTTCTGTCATGGAGATCTGTGTGCGTGCGTGCATGTGTGTATGAAGGGGGAGAGGGAGGGAGGTATTACCAAAAGCATAGGCAAGTATGTCAGCCTGGAAAATGAAAAAGGTGTCACACAGAGGAAGGAATGTCTGGACTGAAACTACCTGACAGTATCTTCTCACCTGCAGTAACAGAATGGGCAAGGTAAGCCATGTTCAGCGATCCAAAAGAATCAGGGAGCAGAGCTCTTCAGGGAACTACAAATTCTGTGACCATCTTCAATGTTTTCCTATTTCTTCTTCGGGTGAATCTTGATGGACAATCACCAGTTTATAGAATTAGCCAACTGAATTCACCTTATGTGAAGGAGTAAAACCTTTATACTTAGAAGGCACTTTTCATGACTGTTACCGGTGGTGATTGTTGGTGAATTCAGCGAGTTGATATGGTGAAGAACAGTAGCTCTGAAGACCAAATACCTGTGCCTTTGGAAGGGGACACGGGCAGGAACTAGGAATGAGGGCCCTGGAATGGCGATGCGTGTAAGTACTATGCAGGACGATGACAATGTATTTAGCATAATGTGTGGCACATAAGAAACACTTAAGTATCAGATGCTATTACTATATTAAAATTGTCATTTGGAAGTTTACTCTATAGTTACACTGTGATATTTACGAATTTGGGTATCCATTAAAGACATTTAAAGCTACAGGTCAAGAGTATGAGTTAACAAGATGAGTAATATGAAACTACCTGACAATATTTCAAAAGAACTTAAATCTACACATTTCTGCAAACTGTCTGAACATTAAGATACTATAAATTATATTTTATACAATTCATATTCAGATATATTTCTATCTGCAGCAATTATTAATATAAAACAAAAATCGGAGATAAATGGGTGTGATACTTGCTAAGTGACGTATTTGTGAACAGATTTTTTATTTTTTAAAAAAATATTTTATTTATTCATTAAAGAGAGAGTGCACAAAAGGCAGAGGGAAAGGGAGATGCAGGCTCCTGGCTGAGCAGGGAGCCCGATGTGGGCTCAAACCCAGGACTCTGGGATCATGACCTGGGCCAAAGGCAGATGCTTCACCAACTGAGGCAACCAGCACCCCAGATTTCTTTTTTAAATGTTGCTTCCTAAGGAATGTTCACTTTTTACCTTTCCTTATTTGTTGACAATGTCTAACGGGGAAAGATACTCCATGTCAGTTTGTGTGTTTGTCCTCTCTTTATGGTAAATGAGTGTTACTATTTGGCTGTATCACCCATAAAAAATTCTAAAGAAGTCAGATACTTTAAAGCTAAAACAAAAGCTGGATTTTTAATTGTCAGTGCATCATTAGCTCTAAGAAACAAAAGAAAACTACAATGAATACAAATGAATTTTAAGTTGTCCAGTAACTTAAAAAAATATGAGAGTCAAGAATAACACTATGATTCAGTCAACTTAGTCTCAGAAAATGGAGAAAACACCAGATTTTTCCATTTTAACATCAGTTGATATATATTAACTGACTAACATCAATGAACAATGGATTGAAACTGATGACTAGCCTATGGTAATGAAAACATAGTACCTTATTTAGAAGAAATAGTTGTGATGAAAGGGGTATGAAGGCACACTGCATCTCTATTGGAATCAAAGAGTGACAAGCGTTTGTTCAGCAATTATTTCTGGAGCCCACACTCCAAGCCAGGCAGTTTTCTAAGTGCTAAGAAGAGAGTAATGCACAAATGCACAAAAATTATTGCCCTCACGTTGCTCACATTCCAAGGTCTTTTTTATCCCAGCTTAAGCTTGTTTACCTTGAGAGCTAATCATATTTGAATGTGAAGCATCTGACAGACCACCCACATCCTCCTTCAAGAATGAAACACTGAGAACCCTCATACACTGTTGGTGGGAATGTAAATCGGTGCAATCACTATGGAAAACAGAACGGAAGTGCCTCAAAAAACAGAAATACCGTATGATCAATCAATTCTACTTCTGGGTGTTTAGCTAAAGAAAATGCAAACACTAATCCAACAAGATATATGCACACCTATGTTCACTGCAGCATTATTTACAATAGCCAAGATATGGAAGCAACCTGTGTCCATAGACAGATGAAAGGATAAAGATGTGGTATATACAATCGAGTATCATTCAGCCACATCTTGCCATTTGTGACAACACAAATGGACAGAGGGTATTATGCTAAATGAAATATCCTATGATTTCACTTACATGTGAACTCTAAATACAAAACAGTTGAACAAACAAAACAGAAACAGACTCAGATCAGGTAACAAACTTGTTTTCCAGAAGGGCAGGGGATATGGGGGCAAAATAGGTGAAGGGGATTAAAAAGTACAAACTTCCAGTTTTAAAGTAAAGAGATGTAATGCCTAGCATAGGGAACATAGTCCATAATATTGTGATAACTTTGTATGGTGACAGATGGTAACTAGATTGATCACTGGGGATCATTTCATAATGTATAAAAATATCAAACTATGATGTACACCTGAAAGTCATAGGATATTGTATGTCAACCATACATCAGTTAAAATAAAAAAAAAAAAAAGAATGAAAGGATGGTCAAAGGGTCCAAACTTCCACTTAGTAAGATAAGTAAGTTCTGGGGACCTAATGTTCAGCATGATGATTATAGTAAATAATACTGTATTATATACTTGAAAGTTGCTAAGAGATCTTAAATGTTCTCACCACAAAAAAAAAAAAGGTAATTATGTGATGTGATGGCAGTATTAGCTAATGCTATGGTAGTAATCATTTTACAATATATAAGTGTATCAAATTAACACACCACACACTTTAAACTTTCAAAATGTTATATGTTGATTATAACTCAAAGCTGAAAACAAATAATGGACTTATTTCTTCAGCTACTGTGAGTGCAGCTATCAACACTCTGAGATTTGAACTGGCTGAATGAAACTGCCTCACCTAAAATCAGACCTCCTTCTAGGGCAGCCCAAAGCCAAAGACTGATTAACTACAACTTAGGACAAGGGACATGTCAGCCTCAGAGGTCCCTGTGGGGTCAGCAGAGGTCTTTATTGGCTCAATATTAAGGCTTAACTTCTCTTTCTAATTCCTGAAAAACTGATGGCAAGAGCATTGTCAAGAACATTCTCTATCAAGCTTCCTGTATTCCTTTACCTATTTTACAGTTGGCTTCGCAGAAATGCAACTGGCAAAATTTTGTATCAAGAGAAAACAAATGCCAAGGTGACAATTTCAAATTGGATTATCTGTCCACCTGCTGGCAATGAGGACCAATCTCTAATGACTGGAGCAGCACAGATAGTCCCTGGCACATGGTAACAGCAAAACTGTTGAAACTTTTACAGGTGGTAAACAAGAACTGGTAGAAGGGAATGCATTAGCTCAACTGGGAGGGAAAATGGAGGAAGTAGTGACTGTTAGGACAGTGGAACAGGATTGCTGTTACCATCTGTTGATGCTCTGGATAAAGAAAAAAAAAAAAGCTGAGGTGAATAAACTGACAAGTAAAAGGCACAGTACTTCCTTGGTAGGGAATAAAGTGGTTCTTCTCTCCTCAGCAGGAGGTAAGTTAAAGATGGGGACACTACCTAGGAACAAAGATTCATAGATCACACTCCCACCCAAGGGAAGATCAGTTGTGCCAGTCAGGACGCTGATTTGAGAAGAATAGGATGCTGACACATGGGATGCAGATATCCCGGTTGATGGACTCAAAATCTTGAATCACCAGACTGCCTAAACTCTCTACACCTGTGGATGGCCCAGTCCTCCCAGTGAACGATTAACCCTCTTCGTTGGCTTGAAGATCATGAGTGATCTCTTCCATACAAAGGAATATGTGGTCCACTCAGTGGCCACTCTCCCATATGGCCACTTGACCAATAACTATGGTTAAATCACAATGTAACTCATTTGGAGACATGCTAGGAGGAACAAAACCCCAAAGTAACTGCATGGTGCATCCAGAAGAGCATAGGACAGATTGGATTCTGAGTGTGCTGGACCCGGGTGGGTAAAACATAAATCTGAACGTTCATTCTCACATGATAGAGCATTAACACTCTGACAAAGACCTTTGAAAGTGGTACACACAGCTAGGATGGCCTCCAGAACCATGAAAAAGATCATGGTCATTACTAAATGAAATAGAAATAACAGCGTTACTGTGCCAGACAATGGAAAAAGGGGTTAAAAGATGTAGAGAAATGATTATNTAAAGATGTGGTATATACAATCGAGAATCATTCAGCCACATCTTGCCATTTGTGACAACACAAATGGACAGAGGGTATTATGCTAAATGAAATATCCTATGATTTCACTTACATGTGAACTCTAAATACAAAACAGTTGAACAAACAAAACAGAAACAGACTCAGATCAGGTAACAAACTTGTTTTCCAGAAGGGCAGGGGATATGGGGGCAAAATAGGTGAAGGGGATTAAAAAGTACAAACTTCCAGTTTTAAAGTAAAGAGATGTAATGCCTAGCATAGGGAACATAGTCCATAATATTGTGATAACTTTGTATGGTGACAGATGGTAACTAGATTGATCACTGGGGATCATTTCATAATGTATAAAAATATCAAACTATGATGTACACCTGAAAGTCATAGGATATTGTATGTCAACCATACATCAGTTAAAATAAAAAAAAAAAAAAGAATGAAAGGATGGTCAAAGGGTCCAAACTTCCACTTAGTAAGATAAGTAAGTTCTGGGGACCTAATGTTCAGCATGATGATTATAGTAAATAATACTGTATTATATACTTGAAAGTTGCTAAGAGATCTTAAATGTTCTCACCACAAAAAAAAAAAAGGTAATTATGTGATGTGATGGCAGTATTAGCTAATGCTATGGTAGTAATCATTTTACAATATATAAGTGTATCAAATTAACACAC
This sequence comes from Ailuropoda melanoleuca, assembly GCF_002007445.2. Classification (NCBI taxonomy): domain Eukaryota; kingdom Metazoa; phylum Chordata; class Mammalia; order Carnivora; family Ursidae; genus Ailuropoda; species Ailuropoda melanoleuca. The sequence continues at coordinate 4,829,496 of NC_048231.1, read as the reverse complement.
CACACACTTTAAACTTTCAAAATGTTATATGTTGATTATAACTCAAAGCTGAAAACAAATAATGGACTTATTTCTTCAGCTACTGTGAGTGCAGCTATCAACACTCTGAGATTTGAAGTGGCTGAATGAAACTGCCTCACCTAAAATCAGACCTCCTTCTAGGGCAGCCCAAAGCCAAAGACTGATTAACTACAACTTAGGACAAGGGACATGTCAGCCTCAGAGGTCCCTGTGGGGTCAGCAGAGGTCTTTATTGGCTCAATATTAAGGCTTAACTTCCCTTTCTGATTCCTGAAAAACTGATGGCAAGAGCATTGTCAAGAACATTCTCTATCAAGCTTCCTGTATTCCTTTACCTATTTTACAGTTGGCTTCGCAGAAATGCAACTGGCAAAATTTTGTATCAAGAGAAAACAAATGCCAAGGTGACAATTTCAAATTGGATTATCTGTCCACCTGCTGGCAATGAGGACCAATCTCTAATGACTGGAGCAGCACAGATAGTCCCTGGCACATGGTAACAGCAAAACTGTTGAAACTTTTACAGGTGGTAAACAAGAACTGGTAGAAGGGAATGCATTAGCTCAACTGGGAGGGAAAATGGAGGAAGTAGTGACTGTTAGGACAGTGGAACAGGATTGCTGTTACCATCTGTTGATGCTCTGGATAAAGAAAAAAAAAAGCTGAGGTGAATAAACTGACAAGTAAAAGGCACAGTACTTCCTTGGTAGGGAATAAAGTGGTTCTTCTCTCCTCAGCAGGAGGTAAGTTAAAGATGGGGACACTACCTAGGAACAAAGATTCATAGATCACACTCCCACCCAAGGGAAGATCAGTTGTGCCAGTCAGGACGCTGATTTGAGAAGAATAGGATGCTGACACATGGGATGCAGATATCCCGGTTGATGGACTCAAAATCTTGAATCACCAGACTGCCTAAACTCTCTACACCTGTGGATGGCCCAGTCCTCCCAGTGAACGATTAACCCTCTTCGTTGGCTTGAAGATCATGAGTGATCTCTTCCATACAAAGGAATATGTGGTCCACTCAGTGGCCACTCTCCCATATGGCCACTTGACCAATAACTATGGTTAAATCACAATGTAACTCATTTGGAGACATGCTAGGAGGAACAAAACCCCAAAGTAACTGCATGGTGCATCCAGAAGAGCATAGGACAGATTGGATTCTGAGTGTGCTGGACCCGGGTGGGTAAAACATAAATCTGAACGTTCATTCTCACATGATAGAGCATTAACACTCTGACAAAGACCTTTGAAAGTGGTACACACAGCTAGGATGGCCTCCAGAACCATGAAAAAGATCATGGTCATTACTAAATGAAATAGAAATAACAGCGTTACTGTGCCAGACAATGGAAAAAGGGGTTAAAAGATGTAGAGAAATGATTATGTCCATAGGGACATAAAGCCAGAAAAGCCATCGTGTCACTTTGCTTCACAGGAGAGCTAGGGATAAAGCATTTACCAAAGCAATGAGAAAAGTCTGGTGAGAGGGGTAAAAACATCACTAAGTAGTTTGGTGGTGGCT
>NC_048231.1:4795664-4827844 GCF_002007445.2 Ailuropoda melanoleuca | reverse complement strand
ATTGGACAGCTATATGCAAAGGAATGAAACTTGACCACTCTCTCACACCATACACAAAGATAAACTCCAAAACAATGAAAGACCTCGAAGTGAGATAGGAATCCATCAGAATCTGAGAGGAGAACATAGTCTGCAACCTCTTTGACATCGACCACAGCTACTTTTTTCATGACACATCTCCAAAGGCAAGAGAAACAAAAGATAAAATGAACTTGTGGGACTTCATCAAGATAAAAAGCTTCTGCACAGCCAAGGAAACAGTCAAAAAAACTAAGAGGCAGCCCACGGAATGGGAGAAGATATTTGCAAATGACACTACAGATAAAAGACTAGTATCCAAGATCTATAAAGAACTTCTCAAACTCAGTACACGGAAAACAAATAATCAAATCAAAAAATGGGCAGAAGATATGAACAGACACTTTTCCAATGAAGACATACAAATGGCTAACAGACACATGAAAAAATGTTCAACATCATTAGCCATCAGGGAAATTCAAATCAAAACCACACTGAGATACCACCTTACACCAGTTAGAATAGCAAAAATTGAGAAGGCAGGAAACAACAAATGTTGGAGATGATGTGGAGAAAGGGGATCCCTCTTACACTGTTGGTGGAAATGCAAGTTGGTACAGCCACTTTGGAAAAGTGTGGAGGTCCCTTAAAAAGTTAAAAATCGAGTTACCATATGATCCAGCAATTGCACTACTTGGTTTTTACCCCAACGACAGACATAGTGAAGAGAAGGGCCATATGCATCCCAGTGTTCATAGCAGCATTGTCCACAATAGCTAAGTTGTGGAAGGAGCCGAGATGCCCTTCAACGGATGACTGGATTGAGAAGATGTGGTCCATATATTTACAATGGAATATTACTCAGCCATCAGAAAGAATGATTACCCAACTTTTGCAGCAATTGGACGGGACTGGAGGAGATTATGCTAAGTGAATTAAGTCAAGCAGAGAAAGACAATTGTCATATGGTTTCACTCATATATGGAACATAAGAAATAGCAGGAAGATTGGTAGGAGAAGGAAGGGAAGAATGAAGAGGGGGGTAAACAGAAGGGGGAATGAACCATGAGAGTCTGTGGACTCTAGGAAACAAACTGAGGGCTTCAGAGGGGAGGAGGCTGGGGCACTGGGATAGGCCAGTGATGGGTGTTAAGGAGGGCACATATTGCATGGTGCACTGGGTGTTATACACAAATAATAAATCATGGAACATTACATCAAAAACTAAGAATATACTGTATGGTGACTAACATAACATAATAAAAAATTATTATTAAAAAAAAGAAGCAAGTGGTAGAGAGGGGAAGCTTTTGCCAGGCTTTTGTTGGCAATGAACAGAGATAAAATGGCAGTGACCCCTGGATGACACAAACACACAAAAACAAACAAACAAAAAAAGATGCAGAAATAGGGTCACGCCTGATAACAATAGGCATGATAAATCTCCAAGACCACCAAGGCCATATGTCAGCACTTAACCAGAAGCAGGTGGATGAAAATATTATAATGAGAGGCAAGGTTGAAGTGTCAACAAAAGGAGGCCTGACCAGCTGGGGGTTATAGAGATGGTTAATAGACAAAAGCTTCTACAGGGCTGTACTAGATGGCCAGTCAACAAGGTGCTTTCAATCTATATAAAAGAAATCCAAGATAGTTAGTCAGGAGTCTGAAGGCAGTTACCCTAATACAAAGTCACGATTCCTTTATCAGTCTCCATACCTGGGCCATGTTTCAGACTCAGAACCCACTGAATGAAGAAGCCAGGTGTCCAGGAGGAAGAACCCAGCAATACCATGGCAAGTATATGAGGAATGATCCCCCCAATCCTTCCCTAAAGAGATGTAGGCTCTTGATTCTAGAAACTGTACACTTGAGAAAGGGAAATCCAAACACTGTAAGGGTTGTTGACAAAGGGTCTGAGTTGCCAGTGACCTTTGCATACTCAGACTCTGCACCCAGTGGCTGAACATCACAGGGCTATAGAAGGCCCAGGTCCCTTACCCCAACCTGGGAGAATTCTGAAGTGCCACCATGGCCCCATGTTTAGCTGAGGATTTCTTCAGAACTGCATTGCACTTCATCTCCTCTCTGCCCCTTCTCCATGGACGTTGATTAAAAAAAACAAAAACAAAAACCCCTTCATAGTAAATACACTGTAAGCCAATCTTCTGAATCCACTTTCATGTTAACCAATCTGCAACACTAGACAAATTCCCCACCAGAAACTGGTGGGAAGTGAGAGGTTCCTTCTCTGGAATACTTTCCATTTGCTCATCCAAGTCTGTTCTCACCCTTTTCCGGCTCTATTCCCTGTTCTATGAACTGTGTCACCCAAGCCCTCGCCCACTAACTCCTCAAGGGAGCCAACAGGAGACTGAAGGGTGGGAAAAAAGAAATCGGAATATTTGTCACCCAGGCTCTCTCACTGTCTTGCCAGTTTGGGTCGTGGCTGCAATCCTCTACTGAAGAGCTTAGCCCTAGAGGCTGACTCCTCTCCTGTGTCCAGAGGTACAGCTCTCTCCAGTTTCCCCTAATTGTCTCCCATCTCCTCGCTTCATCCTTGCTGCCTTTAAACCTAGGGGTATAAATGACTCTTGTCTCTTGCTAGCCTCAGGGAGCTTCATTTACCTATTTTTGGTTTTATTTAACCATGTCACACCTTTGTAAAGAGACTCCTTATTAAACTCTGCTTAATTACGCCATTTGATGATGCAATCTGTTTTCTGCTGTGCCCCTGGTAAATAGAGACCAGCTGGAACCATACTGCACAGCAGCTTACAAACCTAGCAGATCTGGGTTCAAATATCTAGCCGCATGACCTAAAACGAGTGACTCCACCGCTGAGTCTGTTTCCTTATTTAGTAGTCAATGAGCAACAATACCTACCTGTTGTAGGACACCTTCAGCTCTAAGCAACAGAAAACCCGAACCAAACAGGTCAAATTAACAATTACACTTACCTCCTATAGTAGGAAAGTCACAGGTTTCGAGAACGGGGAGCAAAGTACAGTGAGGGCTTCGACACCAATTCTCTACAGTTTTCTTGTTCTGCCCTTCGATGTGTGTAGGTTTTGTCTCCTGGCTGGTTTACTCCATTGCTGAAAGAAGGCCACGAGCAGCTACAAAAGCAACACACCTTCTGCTCCATCCAGTGCACCTCAAGCGCCCGAATGGTGAAATTAAAGCCTTTCCATCTGTCTCATTGGATCAACTTAGTTTGCTTGTCCAAACCTTAACCAGTAAAAATTGCTCTGATTGGCCAAGGCCTAGGTACTGAACCAATCATTGGCAAGAAGAATGAGATCACTATGATTAATATAAACCAATTAGGATCCATCCCTGGAGCTGAATTCTCACAGGCTTCCTGAGTTTTACAGGCTGCGCTGAGGAAGGATAGATACCGCTCAGGCAAAGGGCTCAGGTGAATGAACAACACCCTGCGGAGAGCAGGCCTGGGCTGCTGCAGTTGTATGTGGGGTGCAGCTGTGCTCCCAGGAAAGGCTATCATTCCCTGTTGTTCTCAATTTATACGATCAAAAACAATTCGGTTTGGTATGGTGATAGATGCTAACTAGACTTATTGTGTTGATCATTTCGCAATATATACAAATATTGAATCCATGTGTACCCCTGAAATTAATATTATGCTATATGTCAGTTATATCTCAATAGAATTTTTTCTAATAATTTAAAATGATTAAAAAACAATTGAGTTTGGTCACCAACTTGTCTGAGTTGAGCTATATATACTTGTGATTTATGCACTTTTCTATATGTATGCTAAAAACACACAATTAAAAAAAAAAAAAACCTCAACCTCACATTCCCCATCAACTATTACCCATCTTTCACTGCCTGCTTTAAAGCAAGCTTATCAACGAGTAATGTGCCACCCCCACTTTTCCATCTTCCACTCATTCCTTAACCCACATTCATCAGGGTAGTTGCCCCACCATTCCCTCAAACTGTTCCAGGTACAATCACCAATAAGATTCATGTTGTTAAACCAATGGACTCATCTCAGTCTTCGCTTTGACTTCTGAAAAGTATTCCATACAGCTGACCTTCCCTTCATTTCACTTCTGACTCCACACTTCCCCAGTTTTCCTGCTCCAACTCTCACCATTCCCTGGGATCCTTTTTTTACTCATCCTCTTCTACAAAACTTCTAAATGTTGGAGATATATCCCAGTAGTTCTCAAACGTTAGCATGAGTCAGAATCACCTGAGGAGCTTGTTAAAACAAATTTCTGGACCCCACTCCCAGATTTTCTGATTCACTAGGTCCAGAATGGAGTGCAAGAATTTGCATTTCTATTAAGTTTCCAGGTGATATTGCTGTCTAGAGATCATACTCTGAAGATCACTGAATTACCTGACTCTCTTCCGGACCCCAGATCTGTATATGCAACAATACTACTTGGATATATCTCAGGCATTGTAGATGCTACTTGTTTCAGCTGACCTCATAACTTTGTACCCACATCTGTTTGTCCTCCAGTTATCCACATATTAATAAACTCAACTACTTGTTGAAGCCAGACACTGGGACACCATCCTTGATTACCCCCTCTCCCTCACTTCCCATATAATTAATTACCAACTTCTGGCTCTTCCACCCCCTACATCTCTCTCAAATCCACCCTCTTCATCTCCACCACCAAACCTTTTGGCTGGAAGACTGTATAGCTTCCCAACTAGTCTCCCAGCAATCATGCACCGAGTCATTCTCCATATATCTGCCAGTGATCTTCTCTAAATCAAGTTTCATACCATTACTTATTATTTTCTTATCTTAAACTTTCACATAGACTTTTAGATGCTTTTATTTATTTTTTATTTAAATTCAATTCGCCAACATATAGTACATCATTAGTTTTTGATGTGTTCAACAATTCATTAGTTTCGTATAACACTCAGTGCTCATCACATCATGTGCCCTCCTTAATGCCCATCACCCAGTTACCCCATCCCCCCACCCAACTCCCTTTCCACAACCCTCAGTTTGTTTCCTGGAATCAAGAGTCTTTCATGGTTTGTGTCCCTCTCTGATTTCTTCCTATTCAGTTTTCCCTCCCTTTCCCTATGAGCCTCTATGTTATTCCTTATGTTCCACATATGAGTGAAACCGTACGATAATTGTCTTTCCCTGATTGACTTATTTCATTTAGCATAATACCCTCCAGTTCCATCCATATCCAATGCTTTTAGATATATTCAGAGTCCATAGTATGGCTTCTAAGCTGTGGAAGAGCCTCTTCATCCCCATCTCATGCCACTCTCCAGCAGACACCAGCTATCCTGGACCCACTCTCAGCTCCTTAGTGTATTATGTCCCTCTCTCCAGGGTTCTGTGCACTGCCTCCTTCCTGCCTGCTTCCCTCAGCCTTCTCCCTTCACTAAACTAACTCCTAGTCTTCCTTGGCTTCCCAAAATAGATTGTTTTAAATTCTCTAGGAATTAACTTGTAATTCTTATGAGAAATAGTGTTAATAATTACGTGATATTTCATTCAGTACTGTGCTCTGAAAAGCAGAAACCATGTGTGTCTTGTTTGCTATGAACCTCAAATTTAGTTAACACTCAATAAACATTTTTGAAAGAAGAAAGAATGGATGTGTTTGGGAGCACAAAGGAGGTAGCTACTATCTCTGGACCAAGAGGGATCAAGAGAAGCTGTGCAGAGAATGAGATATTTGAGTAGAGTCATCTCTTGGAAGATGCACAGGAGTTTACTAAGTGAACAAGGACTAACATAGGAACAAGGACAAGTACTAGACCAAGGACAGCATGATTGGCCCAAAGAGTGGCAAGATTCTTACACATCTCTCCCATCCAAACCATTTCTTCAATGACTGTAAAGAGGCCTCAGGCTGTCCTGGAAGATGGCCATCCATCCAGAAACTCTTGTGTTAAAATTCAAGATCTGTTTATGCAGGAGATGGGCTGGCCACAGAGGGGGGGACGGGAGGTAAGTAACTAACCTGCAGGGCACACAACCACTCCTGTCCTCAGAAAAGTGAAGATTTTCATGCCTGCAGATCAGAAAGAACCCAGAGATATAAGATCTACTAGAGAATCATAGTTGGGCATAAGGAGAAAAAATCAGGTGGTCCACTGCCAAGCTGCCTGAGAAATAGACAGAAAATATGCTAGAATAAGCATTAAAACAAAAACTAGGTGGATGGAAGTATATTTTCATCTTTTTAAGTTGCATGATCTACAACCTCCCCCTTGTAAATATTTACCCCTTTCTTCAGAGTTATGTCACAAAGAGCTAATGCCAAGAAAGAACTTGTGGCTTCTTGGCTTTGGTTAAATAATGCTTTATAGGCAAAAGTTATGTAGCCACTTCCCCATTGTTGTCTCTCTTGTTTTAGAAGATCCATACACAATTGTGAAAACCGTCTTTATCCGTTCCATGCCGGTGGCAGAGCAGGCTTTTTAAACATGATGCAACATCGCCATCTAGAGGAGAAGAGCATTACCCAAAAACTCACCTGCCCAGGGAATCCTAGAATCACAGTTCACTAACCTGCAGGGAGCAGAGGCAGTGGCCCTGTGGAGTAACATGAAAAGCCTTATCATTTTTGATACCCTTTGATCTGGTAATTCCCCCTTTCAGGAATTTACTCAAAGGAATTTATTCTCAAGCTGACATCAACAAACCATCAGAAATCATGAGGGACATTACAGGCCTATAAATTCTAAACGTTGTAAAATGATCTTAAATATTAAGTAAAGGATGCACCCAAAGATTTATACATTCTTTATCAGAGGGGTGTTTGTAACAGCAAAAGAACTGAAGTAATAACAACGTCCAGCAATCGGTGTGTTGTTAAATAAATTGTAGAACATATTTCATTCACTAAAAATATTATTACGGAAAACTAATGACTTAAAAACATTTTCACAGAATACAGTGTGTGTATATGCAAGTGTATGTCTATGTGTAAAACCCAAGTTAAAAAAAATCTGGATGTCCAGATGGACGTCCATATCATCCTACTCTTGGGAGTGAGGGACAGAGAGGAGGAAAAACAAGGACAGACAGGGAGAAGTGAGAGAGAATGAATCTATATCAATATACAGAGAGCGATTATCTCTCACTGGTGGATTAAAAGTGATTTTTATTTTATTCTTTTATCTTTATCTATAATTTTCAGGTTTTCTATCATAAACAGTAATGTTATCACTGAGGGGTTTCTGTTTTTCTAACAAAAACAAAAGTGCTAATCTGACAAAGATTTCATGAACACTAATGTTCACTGCAACTCTTAGCATTCATCTATACCCAAAACAACACTACAGGGAGAAGAATTCAATCTCTATCATCAGTGGGAACACACACACACACACACACACACAGAGTTGTACCAGAGTAGTCCTGGGTCCAGTAGTAACAAGACGTGGGGACACCCACTCTGGTTATAGCAGAGATGAGCACAGTCCCAGCCTGGGTGACCTCTTCAGATCCAGCTGTTGCAGGCTGTGGCAATATTTGGTAGCCAAAAGCTCCATTCCCTTGGCTGCCGTCTTGATTCCCACACACTACACCCAAGCACTACACACCTGACTACCCTTTTCTGAGTTACACAGACCTCTATTCCCTTTCCAAGTCCAAGGAAAACCTCTCCTCACCATAACTTTCTGAAAGTTTGTCCACCACTTTATCCTCATCGAATATCTGGACCGAAAATATTTACTCTCCCCTATCCTTCTATGCCAGACATATTGGCCAGTCAGCGTGCAGATACAGCTTTAGTGCTTGACAACTCCTAAGACACATAGCAGGGCCAGCCATTCTAACTGGGAAGGAACTGGATCATGAAAAGGAGCACAGGTCCCTCCCAGCACTATTGTAACATCTTCAGTGCCAGCAGGGTCAACAGCATGGCCTACAAAGATAAAGGAATTGGTTGGATTATATCAGGCTCCAAATCCTGGAGAAAAATGTACAAATTTTGCCTAAATTCTTATCCCTCTTTGTTCCTATCATGGCGCTTTTTTGCCCTTTTTAATGCTGTCATCATAATTTTTAATATCATACTCAGTGACATTGTATATTCCCTTTTGTATTAGAAAAATCGCTAATCTTTTTTATTGGCCCTGGAATTATCTAACTTCTCATATTTACAATACAGGTCCTACAGAATCCTAACATTTGCTTTTTATATGTGGGGAGGCTCACTCACAGCTCTGAGCAAAGTCTCCAGTATCTACAATGTTGAAGGAGGCTATCAAGTGCTGATTGACAGTGATTCAATGTTTTTATGCCCAGGGCCCAAAAGAAAAGAAAAGTCACTGGGGATGGGGATGAACTTCCTGAGCACAAACACTGCCAAGGAAGGGAAGCTGCATTTACAGATTACAACAGAAATCAAGTTACCAGTTGAGTTGCCCTTCCGACTACCCCCCAACTCACTTAAAATCTACCCTTGTTCTGGTCTTGTAGCAATTTTGGAGCCATTCTAGATTCTTGTTGTTTGTTGAAATCCAACCACTTACCCAGTGGTTGCTTCCTCTGCAAAGCACCCCTCCTGGCCTTGTGCCTTTCCCTCCCTTCCCCTTAGCACCGACTCTGGGATTGCTAAGAAATGCCCTGTTTATTCCCCCTCGCCATCATTTTTCTTCACCCCAATACATACTGCAGATTATTGTCAGATTGAGCATCCTTTAAAAATCATTTTCATTCTGTTCATCTCAAGAAGCTACAGTGACTCTGCCATCTGCCACAGTGAGCATACACTCCTCTCCTTTGTCTTTAAGCACCTCAAAAAAAAAAAAAAACCAAACCTGTCCGAGTTTATATCCTCTGGCTCCTTGCAACAATGAACTTTTCACTGCTCTTGAACTCACTTTGCTCTTTGACAACCAGTGTGTGTACACAATGACCCCTCTTGTAGAAACCATCCCCTCCCCCATCCCCCAGCACTTTTTCCCTCATATCACAAGACCCAAGTCAAAAGTCACCTCCAAAACAGGTAGTCATCAAACTTCCACAAAGTGCTAACATTATAATATTCTTTACATAGAACTGAAAGTATCCATCTTTCCGCATTGGATTGTGAGACCCTCAAGAACTGCATCTCCATAGTTTCCTTATCCACCCCATAGGAGGAGCTTAATAATAGTAATAATAATGTACGTTATTAACTAATATTTATATAGAACTCACTATTTGCCAGGCATTTTCTAAAGACTATATATATGTATTTAATCCTCACAACTTTATGGAGCAAGTACTATCATTCTTACCTTACACATGAGAAAACCAAAGTTCAGAGTGATTGAGTAACTTAACCCATTTTATCACTAGTAAATAGCAGAACAGGGATTTAACCTAGGGGTTCTTGAGACTATACTGATGAATTTATCAAAGAGCAATGAAGAAACAAGTTCTAGTCCCTAATACCAATCCTTCCATGGCTCTGACTGGTCTATCTCTTATTATTTCCAAACCCTGGTCTAGGGTCCTAAATTCTGACACCTCCTCCCCTGACTGTGGAGCAACTCTCCCATCTGTGCTAAAATCCCAGACTCTGTACTTGCCTTTCCAGTCTGGGGCTTCCTAAAAGTGCATGTCCTTCTCTGTGCTGACACATATTGGTCATTCATTGCCTCCACCCGTTTTAATTTTCTTTTCTTTTTAGCTACCATTTATTGTATATTGTGCTATTTCCTTAATATGATTTATTGAGTGACCCTTCCTTTGTATATATATATATGATATATATACATGACATATATATACATTTATGATATATATCTTAATGATATATATACATTCATGTACATTTATGATATACCTTTATGATATATATGTATATATTTGTTGTATATAAATACACAATATATATAAACATATATATTTGCTTATTTACAGTTATATATTAGATGCTATCACTCTCACCACCTGTGGCATCCTATTTTTTATAATTATGGCTTTAAAATAATATTCAGTGTCTGCTTCAGTAAGTATTTTCATGCTCCCTCTTTTCAAAATTTTATTATCCATCTCCACATTTTTATTTATTCATAACTACATTAAACCATAATGCTAAAAGTTTTTTAAAAGTAGGTTTTAGGTTCTGGTTCAAGGTGGTGGCTTAAGAGGATCCTAAAATTTGCGAATAGGGAGGAGGGTGGAGGGATGGGGTTAACTGGGTTATGAGCATTAAGGAGGGCAGGTGATGTGATAAGCAGTGGGTTTTATATGCAACTAATGAACCATTGAACATTATATCAAACACTAATGATGTACTATATGTTGGCTAATTGAATTTAAATTTTAAAAAAAGAGGATCCTAAATTCACCTCCTCCCATGAACACATGATATCAACAGCTATATGTGGAATATCTTCCCCTGGAAAAAAACAAAAAAACCGAAAACCTAGAAACTGGTTAAGTGGCTCCCAGGCATCACATCAGATGAAAGACAGACGATCCACACTGAAGTGGCTATCTGGGACACAAGCAGCCAGGACACAATCTCACCATAAATCTCACGCCCAGCACAGCAAACTCACAGTCAGAAAGAAACTCAAAACCTAGAGCTTCTCCCTGAGGAACTAACAATTTGAACCCCAACTGTTAAGACCTGTACCTGAGAGATGAGCCCTAGAAATATCTCGCTTTGAAAACCAGCAAGCCCCAGCCACGAGAACNGTAAGGGCAGCAGCCGATGGAGGCCCGACTTTGTGTGGGACAGGCTCATTTGTTCATCTTGGAGCCTCAGCCTGAGAGGCCGACTTCAGGTCTCCTGCACATCTGGGGGCTGCTGTGGCGCTCCACAAGCAGGGACACCAGGGGCGCCTGGGTGGCTCAACCGGTTAAGCTATCAACTCTTGCTTTCGGCTGAGGTCGTGATCTTGGGGTCTCGAGATCCAGCCCTGTGTCCGGTTGCACGCTCAGCGGGCAGCCCGCTGGGATCCTTTCTCTCCCGCTGCCCCTCCCACCCCACCCCCCACTCTCTGTCTCTAAAATAAATAAATCTTTTTTAAAAAAGAAAAAGGAAACCGGAGACTGGAAGGCACAATCGACCGCTCTCCCTCTGCCTTTCTCCAGCTGGTGGGCACCATTTTTTTTTCTTTTTAACACTAGGCTTTCTCCCCCATTCCTGGCATGCACCATCTCCACACACCCTCCGCCGCTCTGCGGTGGGCACCATCTTAGTGCGGTCCCTCCCCAGCCTTGCGGCGCCAAGATCAGCTGGAGCGGAACTTTTGCGCATGTGTGGTACTCTGGTTTTACGTCTAGCGTTCAGTTTTTGTGGCTGCCACCCGAGGACACCTCTACATCAGCTGTCTGTGGTGGCCAGTGGGGCCTACATTTGTGGGTCCCATAGGACTGTAACCGATGCACATAGAGTCCTTAAACAGCGACCACCTCCAGGGCACGGCAACAGGCAGCAGACCCAGGAGTTCAGTCTGCAAAAGAGGCCCGTTTGTTTACCATCACAGCTGCAGCCTGTCGGGCAGCCTTCTAACTATACACAACTTCTCGGCTGACATCCTTTCCAGAACCACAGCCGGTAGGTGCTATCTTCATGCGCTCCCTCTACCTGGCTCCAGAATGACAGTATCAATCAGAGGAAGCTTATACAGCCATCTGGAGCCCTAGTTTTTCAACTGCCACCCAGGTAACACCGCTAGATCACCTGGCACTGGTGGCCAGCAGGGCTTACACTTGCCATCCCACAGGACTGCATGTATTTCACTGTATATATTTGCATATTTTAAAAGCTGCTGCCTGAGAGTCTAGATTCTAATCAGTCTGAATCTAAGTGCTGAGATCGTCCTCTTTGGGACGATGACAGGTCTTGGCACACCCTCAACTACTGGGATCCATTAAAAGTAAAATAGGCGGGATGCCTGAGTGGCTCAGTCAGTTAAGCAGCTGCCTTCGGCTCAGGTCATGATCCAAGGTTCTGGAATCAAGAACCGCTTTGGGCTCCTTGTTCCGTGAGGAGCCTGCTTCTCCCTCTCCCTCTGCCTACAGCTCTTCCTGTTTGTGCTCTCTCTGCCAAATAAATTTTAAAAACTTGAAAAAAAAATAAAATAGGCTACTTGGACAATCACAAAGGTTTAAGAGGCAGCCAAGAGCCAAGGGAGGTTTGAATAATAAGCTCCATATTTCACACAAGGCCATTCCTTCAGGACTGAGAGAGGTGGCTGTTTTATCTAATGCATAGAAACCAACCCAGAGAATTAAGCAAAGTGAAGAAATAGAGGAACATGTTCTAAATGAAAGAATAAGCTAAAACCTTAAAGAAAACTGTTAATGAGACAGAGGTAAGTAATTTACCTGATAAGGAGTTCAAAGTAGTCATAAATATGCCCACAATGCTTGAGAGAACAGTGTATGAATACAGTGAGTACGTCTACAGAGATAGAAAATATAAGAAAGAACCAAACAGAAGTCACAGAAGAAAATGAAAACACTAATTTGAAAAGATATATGTACCTCCATGATCATTGTGGCATTATTTACAGTGAGCAAGAAATGGAAGAAACCTATCTATTGATGGATGAATGTATAAAGAAATGTGGTATATATACGCAATGGATTATTATTCAGCCATGAAAAGAATGAAATTTTGCCATTTGCCACAACCTTGGACCTTGAGGGCATTATGCTAAGTAAAGTAAGTAGACAGAGAAAGAAAGATACCATATGATCTTGTTTACATGTGGAATCTAAAAAAGAAAAAAAAAATGAACTCATAGATACCAGAGAACAGATTGGTCGTTGCTAGAGATGAGAGGAATGGGTGAGTGGGGTCAAAAGGTACAAAATTCCAGTGATAAAATAAATAAATCATGGGGGTATAATATACAGCATGGTGACTATAGGTAGTAATACTGTATTGCATATCTGAAGGTTGCTAAGAGAGTAGATATTAAAAGTTCTCAACATAAAAAAAATTTGTAACTATGAATGGTGACAGATATTAATGTGATCAGATGTTATTGTGATCATTTTGCAATATTGTGCATAATTTGCATTATGCAAATATCAAATCATTATGTTGTACACCTGAAACAGGTACAATGGTATACGTCATTTATGCCTCAATTTAAAAGAAAAAAGAATTGACTGAAATTAAATCGGTTTTCTGAAGTTCAGGCTACTGATTGGATATGGGGAAAATTTTGTCTCTATTCATGCTTAAGATGCTCTGCTCTTAAGAGTATAAGTCTTCTCTGTGGAAATAAACAGCAAAAAGAAGGCATGCTACCATGTCACAGCAGGTATGGAGCTTATAGAATATGTATTGGTTATTGTTACTAAGTGCAGTGTACAGTATCCAATAATCTTGCAAACGTGAATGAAAATAATTTTTTCCTATGAGAATAAAAGTTTGTAAAAAAATAAAACAAAAAATTAAACAGTAGGTTTTTATTAAAATTATATTAAAAATAGAGGTGCCTGGGTGGCACAGTGGTTAAGCGTCTGCCTTAGGCTCAGGGCGTGATCCCGGCATTATGGGATCAAGCCCCACATCAGCCTCCTCCGCTATGAGTCTGCTTCTTCCTCTCCCACTCCCCCTGCTTGTGTTCCCTCTCTCGCTGGCTGTCTCTCTCTCTGTCAAATAAATAAATAAAATCTTTTTTAAAAATTATATTAAAAATAAATAAAAAATAAAATTATATTAAACATATAAATTAATTTGGGAAAAACTGATGTTTATAGTATTCATGAACCCTCATTCAAAAATGTGGCTTAGCTCTCTTACATGTCCTGTTTATATTATGAAAACTCCATTACATAAGATACACTCAATAACTTATACTATCTTAGATATTTGTGTTTTATTGCTATTCTGAACTGTATCTTTATTCCATTGTTGTTGGGTTATTCCTAATAGGTAGTTAATAGTTAATATGAAAGCCATTTTCTTTTATTTTTTAACAGGCACTTAATTACTTTTTTATTACTACTAATGGTTTGTATTATGTCTAAGAAAAAAATATCATCTGGGGCACCTGGGTGGCTCAGTCGTTAAGCATCTGCCTTCGGCTCAGGGCCTGATCCCGCCGTTCTGGGATTGAGCCCCACGTCAGGCTCCTCCGCTGGCAACCTGCTTCTTCCTCTCCCACTCCCCCTGCTTGTATTCCCTCTCTCACTGGCTGTCTCTCTCTCTGTCAAATAAATAAATAAAATCTTTTAAAAATATATATATCATCTAACAATAATAATGTCTATTTTTTCCTGTACCTATACATAGAAAATCTAGGGCCACATTAAGTAAAAGTGATCAATAGTAGACATTCTTAGCTCAGTCCTGATTATAGTGAAAATGCTTCTGATATTTCATTAAGTACATTATATAGACTTTTAATAGAATAATATTCATCATCATCTTTTAAAAAACTCTTCTATCAGAAGCTTAAAATATTCCATTTTCTTCCTTTGGTATATTAATGTAATATAGTATAATCAAAACATCCTCATAGCCTCAAAATAAAAATGAGTTGTTCTTGCTACAGTATTCTCTTAATTTACTTCTGAATTTGATATTTTGGCACCTACATGTATAAGCTGCTCTGTTTTCCTTTCTGTTACATTTGGCTGGATTTGTTATCAGGGTTTTTCTAGATTCAAAAGCGAACTGGAGAGCTTTTCATTTCTTTCTATGTTGTATGACAGTTGATATAATGTCTTCAAAGCTTGAAATAATTCATGCTGTGAAGAACATCTAGACCCACAGCTTTTTGTTTGTTGTCAATTATTTGTACTCTTCCAGGTTTTTTTTTATATTTATTTCTTCAGCTCATCAGCTTCACCTTGATTTTGGTTTTTTACAATTTCTCAGAAAACTTTCTACTTTAAATAGATTTCGTATTTATGGCCATACATAGCTTTATGATTTATGATTTATGTTGTCATAGCACTTTAATTCTTTTTTTTAAAAGATATTATTTATTTATTCGACAGAGATAGAGACAGCCAGCGAGAGAGGGAACACAAGCAGGGGGAGTGGGAGAGGAAGAAGCAGGCTCATAGCAGAAGAGCCTGATGTGGGGCTCGATCCCACAACGCTGGGATCACGCCCTGAGCCAAAGGCAGACGCTTAACCGCTGTACCACCCAGGCACCCCTCTTTAATTCTTTTTGTCTGTTTTTCTGAATCCAAGTTGGCAATGATGTTTCTATTTTATGATTTTGTTTTTCTGAGAACTAACTCTTGAATTTACTTAAAAATGCTGCAAATGTTTCTGTTTTATAATTCATTAACTTCTGAATTCACATTTATTGCCATTCTGCTTTTTTGTGTTTGTTTTGCTATAAAAAGAGCAATATGATTGTATTTTTCTCTGAGCACATGCCTCATCATAACACATAACTTCATATATATAAAGAAATATATAGTATATATTATGTATATTTATAAAATATATATCATATACTATGTATATTTTATATCAATATATGTATGTGTATATATACACATATATGTACATATTTAGACATATATACATAAATATATATACATATAAAAATAAATATATACACATATATATAGTGTGTTATTTTCAAATAATTTATACCTTTTCCCTGTAATATAATCATTTGCTTTTATTATGTCAAATGGAAAATTTTTAGAGTCAATGAAATAGATAAGATCAACAACAACAACAGTAAACAGATTTCCTATAACCTAACAATGATGGATTAGCAAATTTAGCTTTTTAAAAAGATTCAATTCACTATAGCAACAAAGCCCATGAACTAATTAGGAATAATGCTAACACAAATGTGCAAAACCTTAGCGAAATAAACTGTAATACCCCACTAGAGAATAGAAAACTTGAATAAACAGAAAGATATGGTGTGTTTCTTAATTTGCAAATTGTCCCCTGTGCATAGAGGACAAGGAGAAATTAAACTAAGAGGCAGACCACTCCAGATTAGTAGGTGGCAGATTTCAAAAGTAAGGGAACTTACATATGAGGCTTGTCTTGGGCAGCTGCAAGACCAGTAAATTTCCACACCCACCTGCTAGAATCCTCAAAGAGGAGACCTTAACTAGGTTCAACCATGAGTCAGTCCAGATGGTCTCAACAACACCTCACTCTCTCAAGGCTATGTCCTTGAAACAACTCCTAGTGTTGGAATGGTGGGTGGAATGCACTTTCCAAGGGGGGTGGGAGTAATGAGTCTCTAATTGCCCAGGTCCAGCTTGAGGGTCAACTGGTGATCACATCCTCCTGAAGACCTCCTCCAACAGTGTCCCTGTATGGAAAGGTTCACTATTGTAAAATGATAACTTCTCCCCAGTTAGTCAACACTTATCACTGAACCTAACAGCTGATTCCCAAGTATATGAGCATGAACATATAGAATGTTTTTTAAAATGTGGAAAATAACAAGTGGTGAATTAACCTGCAGAATATCGAAATTTCCTTTAAAGCTATGATAAAATGGTGGAGCAATGGCACAAGAATAGGGAAGCCCATCAGTGAGACAGAAGAGAGGTTTCAGGAACAATTCAGTATACACCAGAATTCAATTCAAGGTAAAGGTTATATTTCAAACAATAGTATTGGAATGCCTTCAACAACTTCTAGTGAAAATGCAAACTAAGCAAAGGAAGGAAAACTCACCACACTACACACTGTACTCCCAACAATTAGAATAGCCAGATTTTTTGTAATTTATTCTGCATAGCTCAACTTAAAAGCAGAAAAAGAACATCTTCCAGTGCCAGAATTAAAGGACTTTATTGAGTAGGAATTGAAACCATGTGACTCAGAGAAATAATTGGATTTAATACATCCTTAGGAATTTATATTTTAATATATATATCTGCTTTATGGTAAGAACCAGGAAAGGGTGGTCCTGACAGGAAAATACTGCCTGCCAACACAAGATTGCCACTCATGGTTATTGGTAAAAACATAGTAGACCTAGGAGCCCTTCCATCTGTAAATTTCCCCACTGGCAAAAAAGATGGGGCAGAAACTAGGCCTGTGGACACTGCTCTACTGGTGATGAAATCATTGATACTATTCTTCTTTTTTTTAAGATTTTATTTATTTATTTGAGAGAGAGAGAGAGCATGAGCAAGGGGAGGGGCAGGGAGACACAGACTCCCCACTGAGCAGGAGACCTGACACAGTGCTGGATCCCAGAACCCCAAGATCATGACCTGAGCCAAAGGTAGACATTTAGCCAACTGAGCCACCAGGTGCCCCATCATTGATAACTATTCTTGGGTGGATTCAAAAGCTCTTTAACTAGGGTACAGGTCTACAAAGTTTTACGGTTTTTCAAGTAGAAGTGATAGATCTAGTTCTTTTTTTTACTTCATTTTTTATTATGATATGTTAGTCACCATACAGTATGTCCTTAGTTTTTGATGTAGTGTTCCATGATTCATTGTTTGCGTATAACACCCAGCGCTCCATGCAGTACGTGCCTTCCTTAATACCCTTCCCTGGGCTAGCCCATCCCCCACCCCCCTCCCCTCTAAAATCCTCAGTTTGTTTCCCGGAGTCCATAGTCTCTTGTGGTTCATTTCCCCCTCTGTTTACACCCCCTTCATTTTTCCCTTCCTTCTCCTAATGATCTCCCTGCTATTCTTTATGTTCCACAAACGAGTAAAACCATATGATAATTGTCTTTCTCTGCTTGACTTAATAGTTCTAGTTCTAATAATGGTATTGATAATGACAAAAAGTCAAAGCAGGAATTTTCTATTTCTTAGTCCCTGAGGTTCTCATAGATATAGTCAAGCCCTACCGCTCCATCATTATCATCACCCTAGAGCACTCTAATTGTGCTGTTAGAGTAGACCAGAAGGTTATCTATGAGATCAATTGAAACCTCAGTACTAAGTGTCCACATGACATTATTCCTAACCACTTGAATGGATGAAAACTTTGTAAGCCCTCCTCAGACTCCGTTTTTTTCCTTTCTTCCAAAGGTGCCGTTTGCCTTCTTAAAGCGTATTCATTTCATGTGATCTATTTCTGGACTCAGATGAAATGACATGCCATAGGCATGGTATCTAAGCTTCCTGAGTACCTACAGCGTGATGAAACCTGGAAACATGGGTGAACTTTAGCCAATGGGAAACAGGGAATGGGAGGAAGTTGGGCAGATAAACTCCCCCTCCTTTCTTCCTCAATGAATTATCCAAGACGCAGAGTCTCTTTTCCTATGTTTCAGACAACACCTGTGTGCTGAGTTAACACTCCTACTCCATGACCTGCCATGTCTCATCTTACTCTTTGTGATGCTGTAACCACTGTTTCACTTTGCTTCCTACCTTGACTCATTTCACTCTTTCCTCAGTCTTACTACCCTCAGTTTGTGTTTCCCAAATAAAGAAATAGTATTTTCAATCCTAACTCAGCCTCTCCTTTTTTAGAAGGGGCAGACTAATTAGCAAGATTTTGTATCCTTTCACTTAATTCCTCAAATTTGATATTGGACTGACAGAATTCCAAATCAATCCCCATGCCCACTTCCTTCTGGCCATATGTGCCACCATCACAACTCCTGGGCAATTATATCATAAATGATTGACTATAACAGAGTTCACTAACAGATAAGATATTCATTCCATTGCTTAAATATCACCCTCTTCATGGTAAACATACATTCTGCTGTCTGCTGTGCTGGATTATCTGACTCTCAATAATGTCTGTGCTGCCTTTGTCACATCAAGACCAGCTGAAGCTTGCATAAATATAGGTTGGTGCTCCACTAACTCTAAAATCATCCTCAATTACCAGCCTGCTATTATCATTCTCTGTGGAGAACTAGTCAAAACTACTGGCAGTTATGTGCATACTGAGAATTGCCACATTGCCTAGACTGCGCTAGAACTGATGTATACTAAATGCACCATTTTTCACTGGTAAGTCTCAGAAAGTCTTGTGTGCTTCCACTCTTGGGACTCTGAAACTACCACTTGAATAAGCCAGGAGTAGCCTGCTAAATGATGAAATGTATGTGGCTCCCTCACCACAGTTGTCTCACCTAATAGCCAGCCAACCATTAGACCTGTGTATGAGGCTGTCCTAGCCCTCTGCCAAAGCATTAGCCAACTGCAGATGCACTAGGAGACTAACCAAAACCAACACAGAAGCCCGCTCTACAGAACTATCCAGCTGAGCTGTAAACTCATAAGCAATAATCAACGTTTGAGGCAGTAAGGCACCAAATTTTAGGGTGATTTATTAAGCATCAGTCACTAACTGATACAAAATATAGTAGGGTGACATTTTCTAAGACTTTACATACAATGGAATATGTTTATACCTCTTTATTACTTACCATCAACCTAACTCACATTTAAAATTCTTGACTTACAGAGTTCTTTTCTCAATACTCCTATACATTTATTTACTATCTTCTAGCATTATACTTTGCTGATTTGTAGTCCTTTATATGTCTTTGTACTTCATGTCCAAATGCTTATGATATTTTTATTCATCTTTGTAATAAAACATACTCCCATGATTTGGAATTTTGTCAACTTTTCTTCAAACATAATGAACCCATTTAATCTGTATGCTGAGAATTATTTTTTCAGTGACCTCTTTCAGTATCACTTCTGTTTCAACTGTTTATTCCTCACTTAAATATCTACAACTTAAAAGTCTTTCTCTTTATTGTGTGTCCTCTATGAACAGTCTTTTTCACAATGTTTAAAACTCTTTATTTTTTAAGTTACTGTTCCCATTATTGATTATGTATCAACAATCTTCTCTTTTACCAATATTGATTTTAGCCTGCTCTGCATTTTTAATTGCTGTGAAATCTTTTCTCCTCCCATCCAGTTCCGTCTTCACCTCTAACTATTGACTTTTAAGTTCATTTGATCATCTTTTCTTTATAACTTGTTCTCTTTTTATATCTTTCTGTTCCTGTTTTATAAATGCCACATCTTTTTTTAAAAAAACGATGTATTTACTTATTTGAAAGAGAGAGAAAGAGAGAGTGAGCAGGGGGGAGGAGCAGAGGGAAAGGGACAGAGAATTTCAAGCAGACTCCACACTGAGCATGGAGCCTGACACGGGGCTCGATCCCACGACCCTGAGATCATGACCTGAGCTGAAACCAAGAGTCAGACGCTTAAGTGACTGAGCCACTTAGGTGCCCCAGATGCCATCTCTTTATATATGTTATTGTAGACACTATTTTTTAAAACTTTTTTCTAACTCAAGGGTTAATCATTTAAAGATATTTCTATTCCTCTGAGTTATAATAGTCACATAACACTACTTTTATTCTGAAATAGTTTTGCATATTGAGCAACACCCCAGCTGTCATTGAGGTCTGTTCTTGTTTTTCAGTTTACTCCTCATGGAATGAAGAAAGATACATCTAGACCCAGTGTTTGCCAATACACTGGGATTGTGGTTTAGCTTTAGTACAGCTTATTACAATTGGAAGGCATATTGTTATGCACAGCATTTAACTCAATTTCCAGGACTTGGAGATAGTCTTCTATTATGGCTCTTCTGGATTTCAGTGAAATCATTAATCACTTCCTATTTATGCTGCTTGATTCTTTGATATTGTGAGCCATCAGAGTATTAGGGTCATTCTTGTTTTTGTCCCCCCCGCATAAAGTCTTTTTATATATTGGGACTATATCTCCAGTAATACAAAGCAAAATTCTGTTGCCTCACTATACCCAAATGCTCATTTCTTGCCTTGTTGTACTCTCGAGGTTTCAGCATCATGTAAAAACAAGTACTAATGAGGCAGGTGGACATAGAAGGGGAGAGAAACATACTCAGGAGTATAAGGACCCCAGTTAGAAAGGCACACAGTGAGACAGGGATGATGATGGGTTTGGTTAAGTTCCAGGTAGCAAAATAGATGTCAACAGTCAATTCAGCTACATTTGTCTTACATAACAGAAAATTTTCCCAGAGGCTTGAAACAGATATGCCACAGCTTACTTCTAAGGGTATTTTCAGTTCTGGGTCTTTGTGTGTGTAGTGGCGAGGTGGCGCAGAGAGGGGCATTGTAAGGAGATGGGGAGTAACTGGGCCTTTAGAGTGGGCATGTAGAGGAAAGTAGGAACTAAGTCAAGGAATTCTTGACATGTACATTTCAACCCAGAAGTTTCTACCTTACCATGTTTCCTTACAATTCAGTTTTATTATTTATATAGGCTTGTATAAATCTGTCAAGGAATTATTGAGATTACCCATTATCTAAAAACTCTTGAAGTTGACAGTTACTTGATATGCCCCAAAGAAAAATACAGATAAATTCAACCTCAACTAGAATAAAGAGAGGTTTAATACTTTATTTTTTTATTTAAAAATTTTTTAAAAGATTTATTTATTTATTTATTTTAGAGAGAGGGGAAGAGGACACACATGTGCAGAGAGAAGAGGCAGAGGGAGAGGCAGTGAGAATGTTAAGCAGACTCCGCACTGAGCCCATATGTGGCTTGATATCACAACCCTGAGATCATGACCTGAGCCTAAACCAAGAGTCGGACATAGAACTGACTGTGCCACACAGACACCCAATTTTTAAAATTTTTTAAAAAGATTTTTTTTTCTAGTTACATTTATTTTTACTTCTGGTGATCTTTAAAACAATATAAAAAGTAAAGTATTTATTATTTATTTATTTATTTTAATGTTTTTTTATTATATTATGTTAGTCACCATACAGTACATCCCCAGTTTCCGATGTAAAGTTTGATGATTCATTAGTTGCGTATAACACCCAGTGCACCATGCAATATGAAGATTTTATTTTTTATGTAATCTCTACACCCATCATGGGGCTTAAACTCATAACCTCAGGATCAAGAGTCACTTGCTCCACGAACCGAGCCAGCATTTAGTATTTTAAATACACATAAATACTATGAATATAAGTTGAAGTTACTGAAATTGCTCATACATTATGAATAATACTAATTGCTGCTAGCAAAACATTTTGGTTTCATTTGGGCTTGGAAATCAACAGAAACCCAAGTCTGTTAAAAATTAGTATAATAACATAATATTTCTGAAATATTACCAGATGTGTTTTTTTGTTTTCAGAAAATTATTGCTCCAAACACTGAAGCTGAGGTATCCAGTGCTTCAGAAAAAAGACAGATACAGCCAAGAACAATGAAGGAATTGGCCAACATTGACTTCCAAAGCAAACTTTATAAAAAAGCACAAGTAGAAACAGTACTCCTCTGTTGCCAGAATCAGGCATGGAGGAAGAAGAGCTCTCTAAATCCAGCAGTGTCCCTCTAAATACACTGAATTAGAACTGGCTGATGCTTTTGCCCTGTTGCCAAAACTAGTTGGGTTTCTGTCATGTGAGGGGAAACAATCCTTACCCATAGTTTGCTTTTTTTTTTTAATGCGCTGAACACTGACCTCAAACGTCAAGTGTACAATACCAGAGTCTAATTGTAAGGTCAGTGAACTGAGTCTGGGTTTAAAATTCAGAATCCCAAATCGTATATTTACTTATAACTGACTTTCAATGTAAGATTGAGCAATCCATCATTTTGCTATTCTAGTTTAATGGATTGTACCTAAAACCCTTTTCTTTGAAGTCTTTCCTAGCTCTACATAAAAGCACAGTCTTAATCTTAATACTTCCATCTATTAATATAATGTTTTGCAACATACTCAGAAATTAGTGTATAATATTCTCCCCTCCTTTACTCATTTGATCTTGGCATAATATGTCTCTTATTTTCCTTCTTGAAGATTTGCTCTGACCACCTTGGCACCAGCTGTTCTCCATAGTGATGCCCACAGAAATTAGGAATTGGATCTGTTTATCTTGCCCTGATAACCCCTTTTCTGGCAGAGCATGCATTGTCATTGTGTTCCATGTTAGCATCCATGTTAGCATCCATCTTCTACCTGATGGTTTCACTTGCATGTTAGTTTTTCATTTGTAATATGCATTCACTTTGATTGCAAGTTCAGTGAATAGGTATTGTGTCTTTTGTTCCAAGGACCTGCTTTCCCTCTTATCCTCATGGTTAAGTATAGGCCTACCTGGGTGTCCGTGAAGTGCTCTGGGAAGGAAATTTCACAGACAGATTCATTTCTATTCATTGATTCATTCAAGAAACATTTATTTAGTTCCTGAGGATGAAGAAAAAAACAAAAAACAGTCTTTCTCTTGGGCACTTCACAATAGAGAGGAGAAAGACAAAAATCATTGATGACAACAAAGAGTAACATGGCTATGAAATAAACTTAATATTGAAGCTTAATCCTTAAATTCTTTAGCATAGATAATGTTACAGCAAAATAGATTACTATAATTTAGAAAAAATGTTCAGGTCTGGTAAGGAGTTGAAATTTCTGGTTTCAAATCCCATTTCGATCCTGCAACACTTGACTTCTTGTGTTCTCTTCTCTCTATAAAATGAGAAAACCAAGCAAGATGGCCCCCTGGCTACCACATGCTACAAATCCATGATTCTCAAGGCTGTAGAAAAAATTATCCTACTAGTTTAAACTGCAACCTGTCAATAATGTACTTTTAAACACATGGCTTTGAAGTTCTGACTCACTGCCAACTTGCCTAGCTGTGTTTATTTCCTCTCCAGTTGAACTTTCAGAGTGGAAATTAAAAATTGGAAACATTATTGGTGATCATACCAAATTCCTGTGAATTAGACCAATAGCCATCTGGCTTTTGAGTATGTTTGAAAACACTGCCAAGCTTGGGGAAGGGCCCTTATTCGGGCTTCTGGCTGCAGGTACTGAGTCGGATTCTCTCTCTGATTGGAATCCTTTGTTGGGAGGAGGCTTTGTGCTTGGAGAGCCTGTCGTTGTGGCTGTGTGGTTGTGGATATCGCTTGACTCATAGGAACATGGCCTGTGGAATACACAGGGAGAATATTGTAGCCATGCTTTACTTTTGTTCCACAGCATTGGTTGCTCTCAATTCATTTATGGTGTGGATGTGTACATTTCTTAGATTTCTTCAGCATGTCCTTGGAAGGCAAGAAGGCCTGCTCTTATTTGAACACCCCCTTCACCCACAGATAATTAATAGATACACACTGACATAGAACAAAACATCATTCATAGAGAAGAAATATTTCATGCTTTGGGAACTCATTAGAAGCATCAGAATTATTCATTTGGAACCATTTTATACTAGGCCATTTTGGAAGAAGTGGGAAACCCAGGACAACTGGAAAACTAAAGATTTCTTATCATTTCCAAATTAGTAACAAATGTACTTAATTGTGTTAATGAATTGGCATTTTTGTCTTACATGGTTATTTATTTTACATAGCTAAAATTTATTGAGCACAGACATAAAGTCTGGGCATGCACTAATTCACGTGATTCACGTAATAAGTGTCAGAGTTACGTGAAATCATTTCTCCTACTCTAGATATAAGAAAACCAAAGTTGAGGGCCACCTGGGTGGCTCAGTCGTTAAGTGTCTGCCTTTGGCTCAGGGCGTGATCCCAGGGTCCTGGGATGGAGCCCCGCATCGGGCTCCCTGCTCCCCTGGGAGCCTGCTTCTTCTTCTCCCACTCCCCCTGCTTGTGTTCCCTCTCTCGCTGGCTGTCTCTCCCTCTCTGTCAAATAAATAAATAAAACATCTTTAAAAAAAAGAAAAAAAGAAAGAAAGCCAGCCAAATTTGAGGGGTGCCTGGGTGGCTCAGTTGGTTAAGTGTCCAAATCTTAGATTAGGCTCAGGTTATGATCTCAGGGTCGTGAGATTGAGCCCCACACTTAGCAGGGTGTCTGCTTGAGATTCTTCCCCTCTGCCTCTCCCTCGACTCATGCTTGCTTGCTTTCTCTCTCTTCCAAATAAATACATACATAAATAAATAAATCTTAAAAAAAATAAAGAAAATCAAAATTGAAAGAAGCTTGGAGAGGAACTTCCTCAAATCTCTGCAGCTGTTAAGTCGTCAAACTAAGACTTGACCTTGGGTCTGTCTCACTCTGAAAAATATTTTCCTTAGAACTATCATACACTGTCCCTCTTGTTGAAGTCTCTGGAGTCGGACCACAGGAGCTTCTCAGCTAGCTCCTGCTCCTCTTTCCTCAATGTCCATTGATGGTCCACCATTTTCCTAGTTCTCTAAAGCCTAAACAAGCACTACCCAATAGAAATATAATGTGAGCTGCATATGTAATTTTACATTTTCTAGTAGCCACATTAAAAGTTTTATAGAAACATGTTAATTTTTAAATAATGTATTTAAGCCAAAATATACAAAATATCAGCATTTCAGCATGTAATCATTGTAAAAATTAATGAGATATTTACATTCTTTGATGAAAAATTATTAGAAATCCAGAGTATATTTTACACTTATACTGCATCTCAATTTAGACTAGCCACAGTTCAACTGATTAATAGCTACATGTGGCTGTGGCTACCATATTGGATAATACAGGTCTAGACCTTATAGTTACCTTTCACTCATTCTCTCACCCTCCATATCCAAACACTTACCATGTCTCTGCAATGTCTCTCATAACTATCTTGCCATTTCCACTTAATCACATTATTTCTTTATCTACGAAGCACCTTAATTACCTCACAAGTCCCCCCATCTAGTCTGTTTCCTTGTTCCAATTCATCAAATAAACTACTGCAACACTAACTTTCCCAAAGTGCTATGAAAAAACATCAATGGCTCCCCATTACTTACAAAACAGCATTCAAATGCCTCAGCCGGGTGCTCAATACCCTCCATAAAATACCCCTTCATCATTTTACAGTCTCATGTTTCATTGCTTCCCATGCTTCAGCTAATCCAGTCTATGCATTTTCCTCTAATCATACCCCTACATTGCCAATTCTGTCCCTTTGGTCATTGACCCTCCCTTTTTCTGCCTATTAACATTTTACCTTTTCTTCATTGTTGTTACTGAGCTCTACTTTTTCATTAATACTTGCCTGTTCTTCCCAACTGGATGGGATGTCCTCATTCTTTTACAGCACAATCCTATATTTTTCATGCAATTTAGGCAAACCCATTTCAACTTAGAATCTTGCACATATTTTTCTTAACCCTTCTATATTTTAGCCTGCGGGCCAGGATAGTATCTTCAAAATCTTAATATCACAGATAGCTCTCAACTGGTTTCATTAATCTGTAGGTAGCTAAGAGAAGCAAATCTCTGAGATCCATTGGTGGCAGTAAGCAAAAATATGGGAAACCAAATTTTTGAAATAGCTTCTCATTATTCAGGCAACAAAAGATACCCACAAAACAAAATATTTAATGTGATAGGATTTTCCTATAAAGTTGGACTAGTAAGCTAAGATTAAAAGTTAATACTGAGCCTGTAAACTTTCTTACAGGGATGTATTTTACAAGCAGTGTTGTTGTGGGAAGGCTGGGTGTGAGAGAAAAGGCTGGAACCATTACTGAACTGTTATCATGTTGTAATTTATATATAAAATGTACATTTCCTCACCTTGTCTGGGAACGTTAATCTTCATTTTGGCTTCTCCTCGGTAACATCAAACTGTATATCTAGAACCATTAAGCCTAGGTCTTTGTTCTTTTTTGTAAGACACGTGTTGATAAAGCAGCAGGCCAGTAGTATGTAAAGAAATATAAAAGTTTCTTCAAAAGAAATCAAACAAATGGAAATAAATTGTTAAGTACATAAGTGAGAGCAGCAATCATCTTAGCCCATTTGTCTGAAAGACACACCGTTAGAGCAAATTCAAAGAAGGAAAAACAGCACTAAGTTTTTGGACCCATGCCCAGGATCCTTTTCTTCTAAATATAGAAATAGATATTTAAGTCCCCGGTGCTTTCGTACTCACTTTCCAGGTTGTTTCTGTGATTCTGCCTCCCCACAACATGACTGGTTCTTATCCCCAGGCAGAAAGCTTTCCATCCATGCCGACTGCATCAGTTCAATTCCATTCAATTATGCAGAGATCCAGAAAGTGGGCATAATTCAAACCAGAGATTGTGAACTACTTAGTGTTTGAGATTTTTTTCCCCAGTTTCTAATAGTCTATCAACTATAGCAGAAAGAAGAGTTTTTAGAGTTGGCTTATTTTGAAAGCTAAACAGAGACACCCATTGCTAGTTTATTTAGTCTATTAATTATTTAATATTGATGATGAAAATTTCCTTGGAGAGTTTGACATGAGAAGGAGTTTAGCCTGTGTGTCTTTTATAAAAATAAGGCAGTCAGGATAAGGTACCATGGTAAGGAGACAGTTTTCCTATTCACAGCAACCAGAGACCCAGGTGGTCCTGGTTTCCACGGTGACACCACATTGATGCTTGAGCCAGTACAGCCTCTGGTGGAAAATTGAGCCACTCTAAGGGGACCCCTGTCTCCCAACATGCCCCAGTTGGCTAGTGACCAGTGGAAATGGCCTGGAGCACCTCGGGATGGGTTTTCCCAGGAGAAAGACTGGAACCTCCTCCCAATGAGATCAAGTGAGGATGAGGTAGTCTTAATTTGATAATTAAAAATTGGCTACTATTTTGTATCACAAACTGATGAGAACAGAACATGAGACATGTATATGTATATATAAAACTTCTGTATTTGGCTTCCTCATAAACTATAGAAATAACTACAGCCACAGTTGGTCAAAGTGGTACTAGATTCTACTTGTCCATATGAACTAATAATAATTCGATATATCTTCTTTTCAAGGCTATTCAATATAATTTGTGTTTACACAACACTGTTTACAAATATTCTAATTATAAAATCCGTGGGGCAATAGTAAAAATATCTTCCAGATAAGTGAATGTTTGGGAGTGTGTCTCACACTACGGAATGTATTTAACTCAGAGAACTCACATCAAAGAATTTTAAGAAAACTGTCACAATATGAAGAAATGGCCAGGATAATTTAACCAAGGCTTTATAAAAACTTGTCCTGGTTGAGCTTGTCATGAGCATTAATTCACTTCAGTGATAGCAATCAGGTCACAAATAGAGGGCATGTAACAAGGTAGGGTGGAGTGATGGGGGCATGTAGTGTCAGGAACAGGAAAAAAAGATAATAAAATCCTTTTTTTTTTGGTGGTGGATCTTTGTTTTGAGGTTAAAGTTGTCCTTATTACCATCAACTCAACAACTCCACTCTATTTATGCTTCTCAATATGGCTTGAAATTCTTGTGGAAATTCCAAGCTTCCTGAGAGAAGCATTCTGAGTTACCCTTTCTTTTAGTTCTTAATAATAATAGATTTTTAAAAGCCCATGCACCTGCAATCTGTGGTTTGTGTGTGTATGTTCTGTAAACACTCAAATAGGAGTGCAAAGCATAACCACCTACTTTTGGACTCACAAATAGAGTGCAAATGGGGAAAAATGCATTTATTTGTAAAAGAAAAATTAAGAGTCACTTGGACAACATGATTTATTTCCACCAAATACCTACTGGACACTGTATAAGGCATTTATATAATATATAAAGTGGTTTTTTGATTCCTGGAAGAGACCAGTTGGCTCTTTATGTTCCCATCTTAGATGTGTCCATCTGTATGTGTTTAAGTATCTAACACACACCAAAATCTTTTTTATTTATATGAGGTAGTTGTTCCTGGGTTGCTCAAGTAACTATATACTTCATCAATCCGTTGTCATGCTGGGTATACACAGAAAAATATTGTGTTCTTGGAAATACCTTACATTTGGGCCTTGATGTCCCTCATAAGCCAATGGATTATAGGGGACTTCACAATCACTGGTTTCCAAATTGGTGATAAATATCAGCTCCCAGTAGAAAAAGAAGAAATCTACCTTCCTGCTGTATTCCACTTGTCCTTCCCCTAACAAATCTGGAGAACCAATGGGGACATCTGCTGCTACTCTATTTTAATGGGAAATTATCTTTGACTCTGAGATTCATACTTATAATGTTTGAATAAGGCCTAAACTACAATGAGTTCTGTCATGTGTTCTTATGGCTCATGCTACCTAAAAACCATTTTGAGGTCAATGTTAGTGAAGAAAATTTGCCAGGGGATTGGGAATATCTTCTAAATACTTAACCAAATTTTGTGTTGAAAGTGAACTGCTGGGTGCCTGGGTGGCTCAGTCAGTTAAGCATCTTCCTTCCGCTCAGGTCATGATCCCAGGGTCCTAGAATCTATCCCCTCGGCGGGCTCCATGCCCAGCAGGGAGTCTGTTCCTCCCTCTCCCTCTACCCCTCCCCCCTGCTCATGCTTGCTCTCTCTCTCTCAAATAAATAAAATCTTAAAAAAAAAAAAAGGACGTAAACTGCTGAAAGAAATATAACTATATGATTTTAAAATGAGACCTCTGGAATCAAGGGACATAAAGCAACTGCCAAATGTTCGTGACCCTCCCCCCCACTTAATAAAGGCACCTTTATTTCACCAGAAATAAAATTTTATTAGTAACATGTCAAATATGTTTTAAAATACAGTTACCTTTCTTCTTCCTCTCAGTTTAAAAAACAATCCAATAAAAACTCTAAATCATGACCCAAATATTTTTAAATGTGAAAATGACATATTTTAGATTATGTAACAGATACACAGTTTCCCAAATAAATGTTGTGGAACACCATCTGCTTGATATTTGGGTGCATTCCCACAGAACTAAAATTTCTGCTTTTTTCCCCCCCTTCATTAATGGCTTATGACAAATTTATGACACTATATTTCACAATAACTATATCAACAATTTATGACCAAAGGAGAGCCTGACAAAAATTACTTGGCATGCTCAAATTAGACAATTTGTGCAACTCCCTCATTTACACCAACCCTCCACCCCTTACTTAGACACTGACAACTAAAGAGAAACGATGAGTCCATAGCAAGGGGCTGATCTCTCATAGAATAAAGCTCAAGAAAGAGTTCAAAACAAGAAGTTGAAGATCCAGGTGCCATTTTTCAGCTGATGTTTATCAAATTGTTCAGCCCATGCATTCACCCACAAGTCCAAATTTAATATGGAATGCTTTTATAAGGTCTTCTCCGGTTCGGCCAAGCAAGAACTTGCCAAATTCTTCTTAACTGTGAACAAAATTTCATCTTTGCTCTAGTGTTAACAAATAGAGCTCACTTATCTGGGTATAATCAAGAGAAAAAACCAAGAAGAGAAATTTACCATGTGTCATTTCCTGACTCATAAGAATGGTACATGACTACATCCATGTTCCTTTTTGCACTTTATGTAGGTAAAATTTGAGAAATCATTTTTATGTATTTTGCTATATAAAATATTATAATATTTGTGGCCAATTTGGACACTTTATCTTTCATTTCTTTAGATTAAAAAATCCTATAGAAAAGGACACGAGCACATATTCTTTGAAAGTACTCAGAATATAGGCTTGAGTGTATCTTTTGATTTTCAAAGTGATGTAGAGCTTTACTACCCAAAGTGTGGTTGGTAGACTTGCAGCACCCACGTCAGCCGGGAGACTTGAGAAATGCAGACTCTCAGCCCCCATCCCAGACCTACTAAAAGGAATTTGTATTTTAACAAGATCTGCAGTGACTTATATACACAGGAAGATTTGAGAAGTGCTAATGTAGGGGAATGTTCTTTATCTACCCAACTATAGAATAATCCCTGGGGAAAGAGAACTACACTAATAGTAAAATTTTGTTCAAAATGTTCAACCATGAATGTAACAAATTTTAGACATGATCCACTTAATAAAAAAAAAAAAAAACACCTGAAACATGTTACATGCTGATGTATAGAATGAAGTTTGAGAATGGGAAAATGTAAATTAAATTCTATATTACATAATAGTCAAGAACTGCTTGTATTAATTGCACACAATCTTTTGTTGTTTCCAACCTAAGGTATTTTCTTTAGCAAAACATATACAAGTGATAACTGTTACACTGAATCCTAGAAATGTGAAGATTACCTTATTAGTCAATTATTTAATGACTAAGTACAATAGTTTTAAAAAGAACTGTATCAAGATACTGATCAATTCTAGTTTGATACACTTTGGAAACCCTTTCCCAAAGTGGAGTTCAACTAGGACTGCAAATTGTTGCTTTCTTCCAAGTATCTTTGACCAACTTAGTATCAATGCTGGGGGAAATGAGAGGGTGAAGAATTAGAACCAAAACCTCCACTTAGAGCGGACTGCAAAGTCTGGGTTTGGGCTGTGATTCAGAGTGGAGGGAAGGAAGAGCTGGCTCCATAGCTGGTGTTAAGAAATCCCAAGTTTCATTTAAGCAGTTCACTAGCACAAGGCAAATTAAAGAAAGTTGCCCTTCTAACCTTGACCACACTATAGACGACTCAAAGGCTGCGATTTCCTTCAAGGCTCTCCTTCACATTAATATGAGCCTGATTTCCCCTACAAAAGAAGATGAAAGCTGGAGAAGTGGGAGGGAAGGAATTCCGTACTTGCACTTGTCTCCCTACCTCCCCTGCAATCTCTGTGCCCCAAGAATGAGCTAAGGCCAGCCACACTTGCCATCTACAACAGTGGCTCTCTGTTATTTTTCCAAGCACAAAATATGTTGCAAAGCAGAATGTACATTGCTTCCCCTCTAAGATCTAGGTCAGTAGATCTTCCCTTCTCCTTGTGGATTTTCTTAGCTGTAAACACTTTTGGAGACACATATTTGATAACCAACCCATAATTTGGAAAAGAGAAATGCAGGTGCTACTCTCAATACTTTAAAAACAAAACCAAACATCTCTGAGCTCCTTCATCAGTGAACTGCCTGAGCAAAGGGACTGTGTATCATTCACCTCTGTATCCCCAACCCTGGCACAGTGTCTGGCTTATAGTAGTTGCTTAATAAATGGTAGGGAATTAGACTTATTTCTGAGTCCTCTAGCGCTGAATTATTAAATCTTGGATTGTATATTGAAATCTGATCATATGTTTGATTGAGCTTATCCATTTATATACAGGCTTACCGTTAGTCTTTCCCCTAACTTAATTTCTCTTTTTTCCTTTATTCATCTATCCAGGGAGCTCAGTTTTGGGGATATTTCACAGTAACATCACATTTCAAATAATACATATGCTGAATAAAATCTAGTTTTATGCATCGATGAATGAAAGAAAATATCAATATGTTATGGATATCAGGTTTGGGGGTGTACAGCAGACACAAGGAGTCAAAAATGAGTGTAGCAAGTAAGCAATCTGCCCTCACAATGAAACAACTTTCTCTTTCACTTACTAATACTGTTTTTTAATTTCTCTGCACCACCACCGCCCTCCCCC
>NC_048231.1:4721592-4795575 GCF_002007445.2 Ailuropoda melanoleuca | reverse complement strand
CCCCCGCCGGAGCGCACACAGTTTTTTCCTTCCTCATCTCTTCATTTTCCTCTTCTCTCTTTTTAAAATTTTCTTCTTTACTAGGCCTTCCGGCTGAAGACCCACAAAAGTGATGACCCACAAAAGTGATCAATATTACCAAAAGCATTCAGGTTTCTCATCCTGTCTTTCTTGCTCTAAAGATGGCTTTTGTTCCCAAAGAAAGGATGTCTAAATTCAAGGTAGTTTTAACTGGTCTCCCACCTTTTCCTTCTCCCATAATAGAACGTTTGGGATGGGGTTAGCAAAGCAGGTCTATATGGAGTCTCTCTATATTTCAGTTTGCCATGATAAAATAACAGCAACTTATTGGTTGATTCAGAGAAGTTTACATCATTTAAATAAAAATCAAGATAGTAAATTAGTCCACTCCTTATCTATGAATTGTTTATTGGACAAGAAATTAAATGCCCTTAAAGATATTTTTAAATAACTTGGTTTGAAATCATTTTTTCAAAAAGCATATTCACAAATACCACTGTTTCTAAGACAGTTCCTTTTCTACATATGAATATGTAGATCAGAGAGCTCAGTTAATGATGTCATCAAATAAAAGAGACTTTACCTCTGTTACAGGTTCATTGCCCAAGAGTTGTTACTTTGTCTAACATTTTTGACACACCCTAACTATATAATTTCACACTTTCTTGGTAATTTTTTCTCTCCTTCTCTATTCTATGCCAAAGTTGCATTTCTATCCTCAAACAATTTCAGTATATGGCAGTTTTGTAAGTCTCATCAATTCACACTGGTGTGTTTTTCTTATAGACACTGTCCTAAACCAAACCAAATGTTTCTCTCAGTGGGGAAAAAAAAAGTTAAAACTATTAGAGAGCTAATCCTATTTTTAAATTATATGCAGTATAATTATCCTATCTAATTTGGAGTCTATTCAATTAATATCCCCATTGTTTAAGAAACCTACCTTTTAAAAGAAGTGTTCTTAGAAATAAGATATTCTATAAGCATTGAAATAAAGTTTTTGAACTTTGGTGCCAAATTTTGCCCTTAAATTAATTCTTAAATATTTATATTTATTTCAAAGCTATCTCACCATTCAAACAAAATTGCCTTTAAAAATTAGCTCCAATTATAATTTTTCAGTTCTAAAGTATTTTTTAATAATTCTGATTGAGCAATTAAATACAAACCTGATACTCTTATCAATTATAGATCTATATAATCTTCAACAACAATCCATGCTAATTAGGGCACCAATATTTATATCAAGAACATCCACGTGACTCACCTGATGATTCATTAAAGGGGACAAATAGTGAATCGGAACTAAAAACAAAATTCTCTTGAATAAAAAGAAGACGTCTTGGTCACAAGATGGCATTCAACTAGGGAAGGTACAATGTTGACAAGTCACCATATTTAGATTTGTGAAAGTGTATGATCACTGAAGGCCTGTAATATCTTCACTTAAAGCAGTGTCCTTGATTTTCATTATTATGTATAAAGTGCTCTGAAAGCACATTAGTAAGCAATTCATTCCAAAACCCTTTAACGATGTTCTTCTATGTCCTGTGCAGCCCTTATTTTAGATTCTTATCTTCATTATCATAGTCTCTCTAACACTCATCTTTGGGTCTTTGGTATTTTCTTGAATATACCTTTGGCACCTAGTTTTCCCAATCTGCTTTATCAGTTAATAACAATTCTTTAAAAGCTATGCTCCGTAGAACATAACTCCAGACACTGAAATCAGACATCTCACTCAAACCTCAAAGAACATTAAGAACCACTTCAAATAATTTCAGGAATCTATCCCAACTTGTTAAATAATTATCTTTCAAATTGCAAAATATAGGGACTTATCTAAACTTCACTACCAAAAGCATTCTGAAACATTTTGTCAAATAGTGAATGGTCAACTACTATACAAAAATCAGTGCAAAGTTTCATCCAGGCAGCCTTAAATGTACTTCTCGATGAAGAAATAACATCATGTAGAATTTCTGTTGTTTTCACCAATTTTTGCAGATAAGACTTTTTAAAATTATTAACCTATTAAAAATTTGACCTGCCTACCCTTTTCCTGAGCTTCACAGCCTGTAAGAATGACATCATAAATAAAATGTAAACCCTTAACTGAAGGCCCACCACAAATTTTAACTGACCTCTAGAACTTACAGATAAGCCCATCTGCAAGGCTCATTTTATTAAATTTTACTTATAAGAGAAATGTCTATTAGGCCAAGAATAAAATTAAAAAATAAAATAAAATAAAATAAAATAAAATAAAATAAAATAAAATGGATCAGTTTGGAGTAATCTGGTTGTTACGTTCAGCAGTTAAGTTGCAATACGTTTGCCCCATCTTGAATTGCCACTAACGGTAAGAGGAGAATGGTGTCAAACAAGTATTTGGCACAATGCTTGACAAGCCAAAGCTTTTCAGAAAGAACCTATCTTCCCCTCATTGTTTACAGAAAACTAAATTCATTCCACCCTTAATATTCAAGGACACCACATCATCAGTTCAATGCCATTTTTTGTTAATTGCCACTAAGAGTGGCAGAATTTGGAAACAGGGGGCTTAAAAGTTTAAATCAGTATAAGAACTTCACATAGGTCCCTTGTACACATCCTCTTATCTTAAAAAGAGCATAAAAACCTTTGCCTGTAAAGCACTTATAATATGTGGACTTATTTTCTATTTGGATGGTACTCAGGACTGCTGAGTAATAACCAGGGTTCTCTCCACTCAGTTCAGCATGCACGGCATCTGTGATCTCAAGTGCACTGGTAATTCGTGCCTTATTGTAACATCTTCACTATAAACAGTTCAGGCATTTAGAAACAAAGTATCAATGAACTTAACGGTTACTTTAATTCATCTTATAAATAAGCAACTGAGAATTTTGCTCCAAGTGGCTGCTAGTGTAGCCCATTCCATAAATGGCATTCTCCGAAGCATAAGGCACAATATGATATGAATGCAGCTCTTCATAATAAAGAGACTGAGAACAGCATTCCTGTACCATGAACTTCAGCCGTTTTCTTGTATCAGAATAAGCAGTCTTATAACACGGAGCTGCTTTAAAGTATTCATAGCTCTCTTTCTCCGTCTCTAGATGTATCTTCCTCAGCAAATTGTTAATTAACACAGACCTTCTTAAGTAGGTTTCTGGGTCTTCAAGAAACCTGAGCTTCTCCAGAGAAAGTTTGAGAATGCAAGTCCTGTCCTCAGGCAATATCAGGTGCTGGAAAGCAAATACATCATATCTACGTTTTAGAAAAATGAAAACCAGAGCTTTTGCTATTGACAAGACTCATAAAAAAGAAAAAGTAATGATAAGTAAACCCTTACTTTTGGAAAATACCCATGGTAATCTTGATGTAAATCTTCTTCTTCTGCATATTTTCTCTTAAAGTAGGCTACTTTCGACGTTGTTAATGTATATGTTAATACTTTTGCTGGATAAGCTAAACAAAATAAAATAATTGGAGAAAAGTCAGGTTTTATTGTGGCAAAGAATATTTTATCATATAAGTTCTACTTATAAAAAGAAACTGTTGACCCTAGAAAATAAAATTCTATCTTCATTTACCGAGCACCATGATAAAGTAGTCAGGAGCAATTCTCTTGTGACCAAAAAGCCTGTTTGCAGAAAATGCCACTATTCAGACCCTATAAAATAGATGGTCCAGGTTGGAGAATTATATTTATTTCCTTATGCAGCTCCTCAGAAATAAAGTACTTACCAATCCCCTATTTAATTCCATGCCAGGTAAGATCTAAATATGCCCAAAGGTGAAGTTGAGTCACAAAATTAATGGAAAGAGAGGTAAGTTATTTTTTGTCATTCTTTTAAACTACCTAATTTACAAAGAAAATTTGATGTTGCCAGGTTAATCAAATTGACGTAAAATGGTTGGCAACCCAATTATACTCTAAAGAAATAATTATGTGTGTCTATAGACAAACCCTATGATATGGTCATGGTATGACCATCCAGGTAACACAGAGGTTAATCATATGGAAGTGAAAGGTTTAAATAACATTCTGACTAGCAAGCTTGACCTTGGTATATAATATCTGAATGTGAAAATCTTTGTTCTCTGCTTTAAAATACTATTGCTATTGGGGATTCTGACTTGTTTAAGGAAGGACAGTAGTGTCCTGAAAGCCCATTTGCAGAAATAATTTGGTTTAAAGGGAGTTCCTAGTTTGTACTGTAGGTGGTGCTCATATCACAGAAAACAGGCAAGTTCAATTTGAAAAGCGAAGGACAAGTAGCTTCCAAGTGAAAGCACTGAATTAATTTAGAATACAAATTGAGTCCTGGTTAGTACATACTCATTCCACCTCAGGGGTCGAAACCAAAATAAATGCTCATATGTACACATCAACGGTTTTACTTTTAATCCACATCCTCAAACATTTCCAGGTGTCGAAACTATTTGATTCACAAAATGCGTAGTTTACTAACGTGTTAGATAAATTTATGATGAAGACATTTGATGTTTTTCCTCTCATGTCTTAAATTTCAAAAATCTTAAATGTTAAAAATGTGCATGTCATTTTTTCTTGTTTTTTCTAGTTTTTCTTCCAATTCAGTGGTACCTGTGTAACACTTCCTGCAGCTTTTAGGAGCTGGATGGTTTTCCTAAAGCAGGAGAAGCTACATAAATCACAGCTAAAGCATTCCAAATTTTCATTGATACCAGTGTGTACTATAAACCCAAAGGAATCTTCAGTTAGAATTGGCATGATGTGTAAGGGCAGGAAGAATTTTAAAGCACTGGTTGGTCTGACCTACAAAGAGACAAATGGACAATGATTATTCCCAACTGAATCAAAGACAATAGTTGCTACTATACGTATGCAATCTCTGAATTCAATAAGCAGAACTCAGTTTATACGGAGTTTTCACAGATTTTGAAAGGTTGGGGGGGAAAGAGAACAAAACGGAGTGTATTGAATACAAAGCCTTACTGAATCCAGTTTTCTCCGGGGCTGTTTTGGGTTGTTTTTTGGTTTTTGTTTTTTAGCGGTTTTTTTTGTAAACTGCATTTTCTTACATGTATTTTTAAAGAATTTAATCAAATAATTAGGTGAAGCTTTGGGTTATTCTGTGATGACAATTAATTATTGTGACTGAATTCTTTTCTAACTATTAAGTTGATGCTGCAGTGGTTCTCAAATGTTGGAGCGCATCAGAATCATCAGAAGGGCTCCTTAAAGCACAAACTGCTGGGTCCTACCCCCAGAATTTCTACTTCAGTAGCCCTGAACTAGAAGCAGAGAATCTACATTTGTAACAAATGCAGGTGCAGGGACAGAATTTTGAGAGCCTCTATATTACAGCTCTAGACAGGGATGGTAGTTTCACTACAACAGCAAGAAAGCAGAGCATTCAGCCCATCAACTGATTGCTTTAGCGTCAGAATGCCAAGCAATCAGAAGGATTGATTTTTGTTGGTGGTGGTGCTGCTATCCCAACATTGGCTACATTGGCTTCGATACTGTAGCATCATGAACAAAGCCAGACTGACTTTTAACTAAGTAGTAAAGGAAGAATGAGGTCACTTTTCAACATAAGAAGTATCAATGACTGTTATTAGCATTAGAGCTGGACAGGTCACTGTGTTTTTTTAAATAGGGTCCAATGGCTTATCACAGTAGGAAAGGATTGATGAAAGACTTAGAATGATTTTACCATAGCACACATTTTCATCTATATATGTTTTGTTCTTTTAACATCTGCTCATTTTATTTTCCAAAGGAATGCAATGTCTATAGCATTTAAGACCAAATAAAAACCTTTTAATGAAAGAAAACAGGTGGCCGCTTAGAGAACCGAATGTCAAATAAACCAAGTGATTCTCTGGGGAAGGTGTTTTTAATTCATAGATCAAGACCAAAAAATTATCCTAAATGTCTCCAAGGTTCATTAATTAAGATCCTGTTTGGCTGTATTGGAGCCGTTAGCCTCAGATATAGAATGTATCAGACCCTGAAAACACAGTAAATTCTCAGGGGTCCAGATTTGTGTCTCGGCTCCATGGGCAACACACTTAGCCACTTAGTTTATTGCTCTTAAAAAACACCCCAAGGGTTGTTGAAATGCTGAAAAGCTTTCACAGCTGGTATTGGTTTGACAATTACCTCCTTGCAGGCTGTTTAGCTATTTGCAATGTTTTTGGCATAAATGTTTTTGGAGGATGCTTTTAGCCACTTTGAGGCTAAAATATATAGCAAACATAAGTTCCTACATCTGTTTTCTTGGCTGGATTGAAATTCAAAAAATTCAGAGCTGGAAACTAATTTATTGACTACCTGAGTCAGCCTCCAAAGTTTACAGATGAGGAACCTGTGGCAGGAAGGGTTCCATGATTTACAATAGTTGTGTGGCTGCGAGTTTGGGTTTTGAAGTCAGGTTGAAGTGGGTTTGAATATCCAGCTCTGCTGTTTCTTGGTTGTGCGGCCTTGAGAAAATTATATAAGCTCTTTGCAAGTCTTATTTGTAAAGTGGGGATAGAAATAACACTGGCTCATAGGACCGTTGAAATAATTCATGGAAAATGACTGGCACTGTGCCTAGCATATAGTAAGTGCTCAATCAAATCTGAGCTCTTATTAGGGCAGTAGACACAGACCTATCCCACAGACACCAATCCCAGCCTGGCCTCCTACCTCTGACCCCAACACTCTTTTCCACCACCTGCCCTCCTAGAGATACTAGATTGTAATTGGAGAGTTAAAAGACTACAAAAGAATATTTCAAATGGTCAAGGAAAAAAATATAGTACAGGTGCTATAACGACTGCAGCAAAATGTTTCTGGATTTACTGCCACTGGTCACATGTTTGGGGTGAAGGAAATGTAAATTGTTTTTGAAATATCCAGATAGTCATTTGGAGAATTAAAGTAACTCTAGCTATCCAAAGAAATTTGCCTGTTATGATCCAGTAAACAGGTGCAAATCTGTTTATATCATTCTCCCATAAATAAAGAGCCAAACTCAACTAGCCCTGACATAGACAAGAAAAAGTGAAATGACTTTATGTGTTCATTCTCAGTGTCCTGAGTTCTGAGAACAGGATATAAATTATAAAACTGAGACTGAGCCTATATTTATCTCAAAAGGTAAAATGGTTAATGCTGGCTTGGATATTCAAATTGCTTTTAATCCTGTAACCCCCCGGAGGAACATAAAATATCTGTGCCCAGCTCAATGCATTTCATAGTGTAAAACTCCCAAGAAGCAACGAACAAGAAGTTACTGAACAGAATGACCACCTCTGTCACTAGAGTTCCAGCAGAACAATTTATACACATTTTTAAAATAAATGTTTCAAATGTAATTACAAATGATTGCTCAAGCGCTCTTCCTCTTGTTCTGCTCCTGCCTCCAGACAACTGAAATCCTATTATTGCACAAGTGATTTCATTAGGTACACAGCCCAGGGGCAGTACATTAAGGAAAGATCATCAGCAAATTAATTTACAAACACTTTGAGAGAACAGACAATAATAAAAGAACAAGCCCTGTCATGGCAATCCATTGTTTGTCTGAGATTGAAAAGCCTGAGAGATGGTGAAGAAGTGATGGGTTTAACATATCTTCGTTTGAGTAACGTTTCTATTCCTTCCCCACAGCAATTTATAACTGCAAAAACTGAGCTGAGATCCTCCAGTGAGATGTGTGCCTCCATAAAGCTAGACAACAGAAGAGTCTGATCAATGGGGCGAAGAAGGTGGGATCTAGTCTCAGATGCACAGCTGACGTGTGGTGGACTAATCATGGGCCTCAACTTCCAGTCCCTCACTGATTTCCCTTTGCATGGAGTTAGCTTGGCTTGAGCCTTAAAAAGTATATGTCCCCACCTAACTAAATAATGCTCTGCTAGTCGCAAAGCTTGCAGACATCCTTCCTTAAGGGCCACTTTTGTTTAGAAAGAGCTATGCCATCTGTCACTGTTAGCTGCATTCTTCAGTCTTGCTACATGGCTTAAAATACGTCAACAGGATGTTGTTGCGCCGTCCCACAGCACTAGTTCAAATCCCAGCTCTACAATTTGCTTAGTGACTTCGTGTGAAGTCGTTAACCTCAAAGAACCTGAGTTTCCTCCTCAATTAAATGGTGGAACAATATCAAAGTCTTTGGGTTGTATGTAAATTAAGCGAGATACTGTTTTAAAAGCACATACTCAGTGCCTTTCACATTTCCACGCATTTTCTACTCTACAATAAAATTTAGGTGTTGTGAGTGTAGCGATCGTGTTTTTGAAATTATAAATATGTGTCCTATGAAGGAGCACTGTGTTTGTTATAGCAGGACATCTGTCCTCTCTTTCGTGTTAAGCACGGGAGCATGAAATATTCACAAGTGCACTCGAGAAGGTAGACAGAAGCAACATTCAAGGCCGTAAAGCTGCTCCTTCTGTAGGCCTTTACCTTTGTGATAGATAGATTCCATCAATTTTATCCCTCAAAACCCCTTGCTTGGCACCCTTCTAGATAACATATTCTGTGGAGCAGAACTCATGCCAGTTTTTAGCTCCAAATCAGTGGAACAATCTGTTTCTTCAGATTTATCATCCACTCCAAGCAAAAGATTGACTCCGCTGGCAGTTTAGAATTACCAACAAGTTGCAGCTCCTGGAAAAGTTTCTCAGAAGTTTCCAGCGATACTGATAGGAGAGGAAGGAGAAGAATTTCCCAAGACCAGCAGCACTGTCAGGAACTGGATTCCATGTCCCTCGGGAGAACCCCAAGCTTAGGCATGGAGTATTAAATAAAATAACAACTTTCCACAGCCTACCTATCTTGTTCCACTGCTGATGGCCTCTGAACCAAAGAGAACATGATTAAATGGGATCTGACCAGCCATGTGATCATGAAGTTACCTTACTTGCTGCACCAAAGCCTAACTTCTGCCGTGATCTGGCCCTATGAATGATGGAGGCCAAGTACAGTAAGTTTCACGGGTGAACTTTGCACTTTACTTCCCCTCAGAAGTGCATTTCTTGTTTTGAAGGATGATGCTCCCTTTCACTACACCTTTCACCTTGGAAAGTGGGAATAACTCAGAAAGAACATTGTCAAGGCAATCATATTGTAGATATAGGTTCCAAGGAATATCTTACCGATGATGTCTAGGGAGATGTTATAACTTCCTTAGATACCCAGGTCTTTTGCTCAGAGAGGAGGGTTTTTCAATCCCTCGTGAGTGGAGTGCAGAGAGCTTTTGAAAAATACTTCCTCTAGATCATCCTCATTGTCTCCCACTTTGACTACCATCAGGTTTGGTATATTGCTGAAAACATTTAGCCTAGTATCCCAGAAGGGTTGTAGAAAAACATGAGCTGGGCTATTCATTACCTTTACTCACTAAGACCCTAGGAGAATTTGCCCTGGAGTCGGGTGATTCTCTGCCCTCACTCATTGGCCTGATTTGTGTCACCACCAGGGTTGCTCTAGTGGTGAAATGTTTTTCATTCATGGGACACCTGTCTTCTAAGGACTATAGGTGCTTCATTAAATTGCATTGTGCTCAACTCAGACACTCCACTTGAGTTAACAGCTGGTTTTATCCCCCACAGCAGATATGGAGCAATGAGCCAGAGAGCAGTAAATTAGCAGCACATGCAGACAGAATTAAGACTCCAGGCTCTTGAGTTGTGATTCTCTTTGCAATATCCCCAACTTTTCTTGACGCTGGTAACCCATGCTCCCTTTTAATAATCATTTTAAAAATAACACATACCCCGATACACCACCCCAGAGGGTATTTCCCGGCTTCAAACCTGTCCCTCCTCCCCTTCTAAGCATCACCAATGTTTAGAAGACTCTTGTATCTCTACCTGCCAAGAAGACTTTTTGTTGCATTTTATAATGTGAAAAAAGCTTTAAAAAATTCTAACTATAAAGCTATATTATAATACTGAACATAACACTAGCAAACCCTTAGTGCTTTTTATTAATGTGCCCTTACTCCCCCCACTGAGAAATACTGCAGTGAACTAGATGGCTCTGTTTTTAGCCTGTTAACATAAATGTAATTGGGAAAATTTTTTAAAAAAATTATGTTAGACTTAAAATGGGGAAACATTAAAGTAATGTATTGACACTAGTTAAACAACTTATTAGAAAGGTGGGGGCGGGGGGGGCGTTGACAGGGATCAGCTCCTCCCCAAAATGGCGGGTATGCTTCTTCCTCAGTCTTAGTGGTGAATGTCTATGGTCAATTTACCCCTCTGCTTCTGAAATCATTATTTTATTTACCTTTGTCTAGGTTTTTGAAGCATATTGCTCTGACAAATAGAGCAGTCTGAACTGGTTATGCCTCAGCTTTAGAGCTATTGTAAGGCTGTCGGTGTTTTGACAGCTAAAGCCAGCTGGCATGGATCCTCAGTGCAGAGCCCAGGGCTTTGGCATCTTGATCAAACCTTTCAACATTTCTCCATGTTTCAAAGCATCTTCTAAATCCCAGGAAAGCAACACGACATAAAATTAAACATGGAATGTTCATAGACACATAAACACTTCCAAATAGAATATATAAGGAAAAACTGAAATTAGAACTCAGTTTCAGTTTTAACCTGCTTGATCTCAGCCTTATGTAAGCCTTGTAGCCCCACGTACACCCCTCTTTATAACTCGTGGTATGTACGAGTACAGCTGGCGTTCCCATTGACAAGAGTGACTAGATCCTTAACTACAAATTGGTGGAATTTTTTTCCCACGCTTTTCCTTAGGATCTACCAGTGTCTTTAGAATTAAATGCTTATAATGATACCATTTGATTTATTTTTATTTATTTAAAGCTAACTGCCATGATAACATTTTCTAACGAATGACTTGAAACAGATATGTTCATCAAAATTGCACAGTATACATTCACATTATACATTCATGATAGAATCAAAATTAAAATTTAAGAACCCTTTTCACTTGACCTTCTTGATTGCAATAGTGGTCTCGATGAAAGGGCAGACCTGTTCATGTAAATTAAAGGGCACTGAGTGATTTTAAACTCCTATGCATATTACATAAGAGATAGGATGTGTATAAATTACTAATGCACAAGACTAATGCATATACATGAACCTGTACCTGTGGCTGCTTTATTCAAACTCTCCTCAGATTGATAGCATGCCTAGAACTCCACATACCTCTCATGGCAGGTGACAATCTTATTGGTCTCCTTGGATTTGTTTCTTATCATTAAATATAGTAGTTATAACGGAGGAAGGA
Source organism: Ailuropoda melanoleuca (assembly GCF_002007445.2). Lineage (NCBI taxonomy): Eukaryota > Metazoa > Chordata > Mammalia > Carnivora > Ursidae > Ailuropoda > Ailuropoda melanoleuca. The sequence continues at coordinate 4,784,321 of NC_048231.1, read as the reverse complement.
AAAAGGGTGGTGGTGCTCAAGGCTAATGAGGGCTTAAGTGGTCATCTTTAATGCTTAAAATTATTAAACTAAACATACTTCAGTAAGTGACTATGGAGACCAGGACTTTTAAAGTCTCATGATAATCATAAAAACTATACAACTAGACCAGAATAAATTTGCAAATAGGTTTCTAGATAAAATGGTTCAATTATTTATTTTTACAAAGAGAGGTAAAGTCAGGGAAGAAATGCAGCAGGCTCTATTTTCATGAATTTGACTGCAATTTGCTAGGCTGCTTACCTACAGGAACATGGATAGCTCAGCACATGTGAAACTTAAACACAGCACTGGAGGGCTGAACACTCAAATGACTGTGTTCCGTCTTGAAAATTTGTTTTGGTTTAAAATGCTTAACACTCGTGAGTTTCTATCATCATGGCCTTAACGTAAATTAAATTTTCAAAAAGCACCATGAACTGCTTTTGCAACTTGGGGAGTTCTCTTCATTTCTTTCATTCAGGCATGCACCAGTTTGCTCATAGCACTTTTGCTTGACATGCTCCCCAAGGCAGGCTACCTAATTTGTGTGATTTGGCCCAGTCTATTCACATGGGTCTTAGAGAGGAAAATCTGCCAGCCCACAAATGTCCTTTCTACAGTAAACCTCTATTGACTTCTACCCAGCAACCATCTATATAAACAACCCCTCATATTGATCTTGTAAGTTATGGTAATGCTACATTAGCATTTATTTCTCTGGATACATATTTAAACAGTAATTTCTTTTAAGCTAGTGATTACCTGGTAAAGCTGAATCAATCTGAAAAGTGTATTTCTAGGACAGCTTCAGAAAATCTGGTGAAAGTTCCCCTTTGCACAGCAAGCATTTCTCACAGCCTCAGGCTCATGAATGGCTACCTGAGATTTTGAAACATGGAGACAGATGCAAGTAACATCGGGAGAGTCAGGACTGCACTGACTTGAACTGGTTATCAAGTCAGGAGAACGCATGCAATAGGAGGACCCATCAAAGGTGATCGAGGTGGGCTGTTCTGGACCAGATAGATAAATAGATAAACCTTCAAGCACACACAATTACTTTAGTGTTCTTCAGACTGAATTTTAAACATAAGGAATCTTAACTATCCTAAGAAATTTGGAAATAAGTGTGATTTCACCAATTATTTACTGGGAGATTATTTTGGAGAGATCATCAGCAGGTTAAAAAAAATCAGAGGCAGATATACTTTATACGTTTTTAAATGCCAGATTTTGTATAAGTTCAAGAAATATTCTCTCTAAAGTAACAATCCAGCAGGTAACTCAACCATTCTCTTTAAGATACCCTACTTCTCACAGGATTTGAAATAGCCGAATGGTACTTTCTCTTTGAAGATAGTTTTTCTTTAAAGGACCATGGTGAACTGCACCTTTTCTACATGGATGTATGCTTACAGATCTCATCATCTTCTATATTTAGAGAGATGAGCTTTCCAAAGGAAGATAGGCAGCCAATGAGGAGGATCCCATCAAAAGAGAGGTGAGTTACTATGGTTACTTTTCAGGAGATTGAGTAACAGTGAACGGCTGCTCCCGGCCAAATGGACCCTTTCCAGAGCAGGACCTAAAAAGATTGTTGCTCTCCATACGTGTTGATTCAATTAGTCCAGACTACACGATGTCATTTTAGCCTTAACCAAAAGCTTTCCATGGGTGCTTACTGCTTCCAGCTCTCCTAGCCCCACACAGGCAGCGAAGTCAAAGGAAAAATACGGAGGGCTGAAAACTTCCTAACACAAACCTAGTAACGACGGGCAAGGGAATCCTCGAGAACCAATTTCATGATTTTTAAAAAATGAAATCAGGTTATTCGGGATCACCACCTGGCCGCTTTTCAATCACTGAGGGTGGAGTAGGATCCCAGAACAGTCCCTATCCTCACCCTCAGTGAAACGGGTCTTTTCTCAGCCTCAGGGGAAGGCACATTGCTGGATGAGTCCAGACGTACCTTGCAAGCTGGGTCCACTGACCAGGAGATCGGCGCATGCACCTGTTTCGTAGAGGCGCGGGGCTCGGTGCTCCCTCCCGCTTTTGCGGAGCTGTCACTCTTCAGAGGGGCGCTGACAGCGGCGGCGGCGGCGGCAGCGCGACAGCGACAGCGGCAGCAGCGGCAACTGCAGCTCGGCGGGCAGCCCTGGCTCCTGCAGGTCCTTCCCTCCAGTCTCTGAAGCGCCTCTCGCTCCGGGTTCGGAACGCGAGGCGGGCGCGCAGCTGTTCTCCGCTCGCATTGGACCAGAGGGAGCAGATGTTAGCCGGTTGCTAGGAGCGTTGCTAGGAGGCGATGACGCCCCTCCACAGCTCGGGAGCAACTTTCCTGTAGGTCGGGTGCGCTGGCGGGGGCTGCTGGGAGCTAGGTTTGAGAACTAGTACGAGGAGGGGCAGCGAACAAAGAGCCCCAAACAGGGGGTTCTTTCCTCGCCTAAGTTGGGTCTGGGAGAGCTGGGAAGCTGCGGGTGGGTGAGGGCCGCAGCTCCGTGCGCGGGCCTTCGGGCCCTGCTCCCTAGGACCTGGGCAAGTGATGGGAGCCGCTCCTCCCCAGTCAGGGTCACTAGCTAAAGGCCGGCTGTAGCTGGGTGTCCCCTGGGGTGATAGGGTTTGGGAATGGGAGTGGGGCGGCACTTTCAGCGGCTGAGGAAGAGGCAGAACTTGGTCAGTGCCTTTTAAACACCCAGACTCTCTGGGATACTCTGTGCCTTGGGACAGGACCCTAGCAAAGGGAGAGATGGAGGAGTGTGTGTGTGTGACCTGGGGTGAGGCTTGTGGGATGAGGACTACAGGAACTTCTGCCTTCTGGGACTCTCCTCCCCGGCGTGTTCCTGTTTGTGTCTTCAGGTTTGCACAGTTGATAGATTTTGAAGAAGGAAAAACTAATCCATGAAAATCGACCAGAATCTCATCCCTTTACTGGCTATGGATGCCAGTATGGTGCCAAAGATTTCAGAAAAATGACCCTGTGGGCTCAAATACTCCCTTTATGAAATGAGGAAGTCTTCATTTCAAACCAGTGGCTAGTTAAAACTTCAGGCTAATATGTAAGTTTCTTTAAATTAAAAATATACTAAACAGAAGGTACTTTTCACAAAGGAAACTGAAGAGAGCATACCTGTTTCAGTCAATTACACTTTAGCATACATTCACCCAAAGGATTGAGGATTGATTGTTTCTGATATCTCACTCAAGGCATGCCTTTTTTTTTTTTTTAATCATTGCCTTTTGCTGTTGCTGTTCAATGGGGCTGTCATTCTTGGAGGGGAGGGATGATGAGAGGGTCAAAGTGGACAAATCCCGGTAGCCAGTGAATCAAATTAAAGAAAGATAAAATGACAAACCTAGCAGAAGATTTGTCCAAAGCAGAGAGGGAATCCCTCAGAGAAGGAATCTTATTGAAGACGGATATACACCACTTCCCTTGTTCCCTACAGGGTCAGGCCAGAGCCTGGAAGGAAGACAGCACCACTGGGAATCAATTAAAAAAGAAAAATTGCTGTCTTCAGAGCCAGGGCAGGGCTGCCATGCAGCATGTTGACTCCTGCAAAGGCAGACATGTTGCAAGGCCAAAGGGGCCACACAAAATAGCCCTACAAATCTTGGCCACTGCTTCCTCAGGCACCCTGTACCAACTGAACACCTGTGACCAAACTTGGAGTGAAAAACTGGTTAGCCCAAAGACGTAAAAAGCCGATAATTTTGTGTTAATAATGAACGTGATTATAGGAATCCTTTAGCAATGTATATCAAATCATCACAGGTATACTTGAAATAGCTTCTGATTTTATTTGTCAGTTATACCTCAAGGTCCAGTCATGCTAACTTTTCTTTTCCTTGAATGGGGAAGGTTTTCACTTGCCTCAGGTATTTTGTGCATGCTCTTTCTTCTTCCTTAAGATGCCTCCCTTTTACCTCACTTACTCCTACTCAGCTTAAATATCACTTCCTCAGGGTGGCTTTCCCTCACAGCTTCCTACTGGCTAGGTTAGCCTCCTAATTACATTCCCAAATCATCCTACTGGTCCCGTTTCACAATGGTCATCACAGCAGGTTTTCAGCTAGTCCCACCTTGTTAATGCTGTGTTCCCAGTACCGAACACACAGGGCCTGGGACATCAAAGGTGATTGTGAGGACTTGTGAAAGGATGGAGCAACCCTGCCTGGCTCAAGGTCCCTTGTTTTTAACTTAGCTGTGTAGCTCTAAGTTACTGAACTCATACAAGCCATGAGGGCAGCCACTAGTTGCTGTCCTTTTAATTAAGTAAAGGAAAGGGGAAAAACCCGTTACATAGAAAATTGTTTTCTGCCCTTAATGAGACATTATGTTGATAGAGCAACTTCTATTTCTTCTTAAAGCATCTTATAAAGGTCTCTATCTGGATTTTACTGGCATTGAGAAGTTACCTCAAAGTTCTTTATGTATTTTCCTAGCTGTGTTCTGTGTCCTCCAAAGTAAGTGTGATCCTCTGAACTGCTCTGTTTCATCTTTCCTTAAAATGCTCCTGTACCTCAGGTAAAAAGTAGCCTCCATCATCTTGACCAATATGGATCGCACTTCTAGTATATTGATCAGAAGGGACCAGGAAACCTTCTTCTCTGTTGTCAGTATAACTCACCAAATAATTGCCAAATCCCCTCTTCACCAGGAACCACCTCGAGAAAAATAACAGATGTTGGAAGGCATGATGGAACGGTCGGGGTAATCTCAAGATCACGGAATGGCTTGGTGGCACAGCCAGAACTAAAGCACAGGTATGAGTTTAATCTTTACTGGACTATTTATGTCTGCAGATACAATTTTATAAATTCTTCAATTCTCCTGCCTAGTGATCAGAGCACATCTTCCACTAAATATTTTGGATTTTAAAATTAAATATTTAAATACCATACAGTCCACCTTAGAATCCACCTAAATTATCGTCTTCTCACCTCAAAACAACCCATGAATCTTGTCCCTTCTCAAGACGACCACAGATGTAATGCTAATTCATCTCCTGCTCCTTATCTGTTTGCTAAAAAGAATGAGATGTTTCATCATGTAGTAGAATGCACATTAAAATTCATCAGAGCTCCAAACTGTTACCCAAGGTTCCTCTTGAGCCATGTCTCTGAATTTCCCTGGAGAACCCTAGAGAAACTGTAAAGAGGCTATGGAGTTCACAAGACATATAATGTGATTTAATTCATCAATAAAAATGATACTCAATATTTTTTTAATTATTACAAAGGACTTTAAGAACCATAGTCGCAGATAACCTTCTCAATTATTTTAACATTTAAAGATGGGTAAATCTTTGTTAAAGGAATGTCAAGAATAGCAATCATTTGTCAAGTTTTTGGTTCTGCAGATGATTTACTTTAAACCTCTATTCCTTCTGCAGTATTCTGTTTCTGCTCACAATTTCATAGGACTTGGTGTTTTTAACAGGTTTCATAGGTATATAGTGCACATACACATGTAGAAATGCTCCACCATACTCAGGGCTGTCAGCTCAAACTCTGCCCTGTGGCTCTGAAAATGTCAACTCACGCGATCTTTATTTGCACAGGCACCCCTGCACAGTGTAGAAGTGCCCTGAGATGCCTGGGTGAGCAACTAAGATCCTCAGTCAGCCCGTCATGTTCCAGTGCCACCATGGGTTAGGAAGAACTGAAGCGACAAATGAGCTTACAGTCAGCAGGGTTTCCTTGAATAATTGTCACTCCTACAACATTTGAAATAAGACAGTTTTCTCAAAAGGAAAAAAAAATGTATGTGCTACCGTGTAGAAGCTTCTCACCAAATGAATTCATTTTCTTGTACATACAAACTACAATTCCCAGCCTTCTTAAATACAGGTGGAGCCATGTGACTCTTTCTGACCAAAGGAGTTAACACAGAAGTGGTGATTACTACCTCTAACCCTGGTCCCTTAACTGTACATTTGATTCTCCTGCTTTTTCTTCTTCCTCAATTTGCATGGCCATATATTCTTTCAGAGGTGCTAGGGCTCTGGGATGGCCCTCAGTCCCTGAGACGCAGCTAAGAAAGAAAGCTACGTGGGCAAAAAAACATCTTAACAGGAAATAAACCTATCTTATGTGGACTCACTGACACTTAGGGTTGTTTATTATAAAAAGTANAGGTGCTAGGGCTCTGGGATGGCCCTCAGTCCCTGAGACGCAGCTAAGAAAGAAAGCTACGTGGGCAAAAAACATCTTAACAGGAAATAAACCTATCTTATGTGGACTCACTGACACTTAGGGTTGTTTATTATAACAAGTTGCATTAATTATTTCAATACAATATGCAAAAATGGTAAAAATAGATTTTCCCTGCAACATCTAGAGAATTGTTTGTTTGTTTGTTTGTTTGTTTGTTTGTTTGTTTTGGGGATGTCAATGACATTTTTACTGCTATGGCGGTCCAATCGTAATGGCCCTGCCCTTGTATTTCTAGCTTGCTGCATCAGAGCCTTGTAAGCCTGTTCAAACTGGGTATACACAGAGGGGCCAGGACTCCAGACAAAAGCCTCTCTGATGAACAATTACCTACCCTTTTGTACAGGAATACCTACATTTTGCCTTTTCAGAATCCTCTTCAGATGCAATTTAGTTATTTCGGGTGATCTTTACGTATATATAGCTCCTTACTTACCCAATATTCAACACTTTAACATTTGAGTTGAAGTATGTTGTTTCATACATGTGTTTAACATAAAAACCTCGAGGATCCTAAAACCAAAGTAAATTACAGGGATCATAAATGTAATAATAATCATTCTAATATATATGTCTGCAGTTGGCATGGTTTTGCAGTTAATGGTTTCTGTATATACTAAAATAGGCAATATCATTCAGACCCATAAAATTTGCATGTTGATGCTGCAAAACTGTATCTTTTTTTAGCATAAAAATTTCACACGTATACATGTAAGCCATCTGCTTAAACTTTATTGATAAAACCAGTAGCAGCAGTTTTACAAAATTAGAATGATTTTCTGTTTTGAACTATCGTGAGTTCAGTTGCAGCAGACATTTTGTACAAACTGGGGCTAATACTTCTATGTTTCTGCTTTAAACAAAAAGCAATTCGAATTTATCCTCATGCATTTAAATATCTAATACAGAAATAGTTTTTAGGCTGCATAAAATATGCTTCCAACATCACTGTTAAGACAGAACATCTGTTTTAAGCATTATTTGTACAAGAGAAACTGTAATTCTTCTAATCACAAACTTATTCTCTATCACAGATAAACAATTTTATATTTTCTAACATATTTTCAAGAGTGTTTCTATCCCACGAGTATGGACATTAATAAATATTTTCCTGGCTTGCCCAGTTAAAGCACAAGACATAACAGTACAGCAGTAATACATTAAAACCACTGTTATGAAATCTTGAACATTACAAAAGGTAGAAAGGTATTCTAATTTTTAAGGTTAGCAATTAAAAAATTTTCCAAACCTCTTCCTATACACCAACTATTCATCAATAGAAGTAATTTCAGAAATGGGTGGGTCATTACATTCTGTAGCTGTTTGTTTTGGTAACAGCTGGAGATACATTCATGCTTCTTAAGGAGAGACACTGTAAGTCAATAAGTCATTCTGTGAGGAACACAGGGACACCTACATGGAATGTTCCGAAGATTTCAGGAGTTTCTAACATGAGACTTCAACCCTTCGGAGGAGAAAATATTTTTTGTTTCTCTCTTGTACTTCTGGACCATCCAGGGATTACTTCTCTGCTGGAAAACGTTGGAGGAGAAAATATGACAGCAGCCAGTTCTAAGAATGCCCATGAAGTAATGGGACAGGTTTGGGGCAGCTCCTACCTTACAACTAACAAGTCTTCCCTGGAGCAATGAATTTGCCCATGGAAGCCTTCTTGTGACTTAGAAATCCAAAGGAAGACCAGATTTTAAGTCATGTTATGCTAAATAGTCCCTGCAAGTGAAATCCATAAAACTATTGACCACCATTCACAACCACCAAAAATCAGGACAGTCGATTACATATAACTCATTAAAGTAAACATGAGATAGAAAAGGCACAGGCTAACAATATTAATACACCTCCAGCATCCAGCTGTAAGTTGAACAGAAATACAAAGCACACTCCCTGCTGAGAACACTGTGCTCCATGTAGGGTAAAATCTCCCCAAAATAGTTACATATGTTCAAAATGAATGAATCATTCACATTTACTTTTTTTTTTTTTGCATGCAAGTTCTTCAAGGACACCCATCAAAAGTTGAGATTTAAAGGAAAACCAATAAAATATTTTAAAACAACAGAGTTGCACACAGTATGCATATGGTGAAACATAAATGTGTGAATGTGAACAACTGTTTCGGATGCCATATGAAGACCAAAAAAAATCGAGAGTCAGATTTATCTTGTACTGTGAACACCAAATATTGCTATGAAATCTTGGATGTACCTTGAAAATGTTTTTTTTTTTAAATCCTTACTTTTTTTCCCTGGAAGATGATAAATTGCATTTAGGAAGAAAATGATTATGTGGGTGAGGAAAGTCACTTGGGAGGGGAAAGCTGGAGAAGTCTAATTCTCCAAGAGAAATATAATAATGTAGATTGAAGAACATTTTTGGTGGGGGAAGCATAATTCCAAATACTGTATTCAAAATACATTTTGTGGAAAAAAAAAGTTATCCAACTTAATACTTTCCCTGTACTCAAAGTTAAATTGTTCTAAAGAAAGGTCTGTGTTCGACTCAAACATTGGCAAGCCTGCCGAAAAGATGGATTTGCAATTTGTTCTGTGGTCAGGGTGTCTGAACAAAAGAATTCGAGCCTAATATTTTATTTCTAGCCTCTCAGAGGCGGAACCGCTAAAGACCATTCTGACAGTAACTTTTAGTCAAATAACTGACACTCTATGAATATAGCTGGATGATTGGCAGAGACCTAGAAGTGTCAATTACTTTGATATATTGACAAAAAAACGGATTCAACCTTAAAATAAAAATAAGAAAATATCTCACAGCCTCAAAAACTCTCAGTTCTGCAAAGCGTATTTCCATCTATTACCTTATCATGCCTGTGGCCCTCGTCCATAGTGGACACTCTGAGTGTTTGTGATATTAACGAAGGAATGAATGAATCTTATTCTTACCACAATGTGGTGAAAAAAAGTAAAACGAGTATTACTATTCCCAGCTGACAGATGCAAAATTGAAGGCTTAGAGAACTTGTGACTTGACATTCATTTTAGAGCTCATTAAGGGAAGACTGGGTATAGAACACAGGCCTCATTAATTTTAATCTAATCCGATATTCTTTCCACAACCACACTTTTGTCTCCGCCAACAGCATCCAGTTCCACAGGTTGCTGCAGCTACAAAGCAAAGGGCAGGCAGTGCACATGGAAATGTCAAAATGTTTCCTAGATTTTGATCCTCAGTCAGGTCTTCCCACTCACCCAGTGTGATTATCAGTGTCATCATTCCAATAGTCATGCAGCCTATGCATTTTCACAGGTCCTCCTCCAATTCATAACGCAGAGCTCTTGTGATCCAGATGCTTACACCTGCAGCTAATTTGCACAATTGACTACGACAGGCTACAATCACGAAGCTTCCTTTCTCTTGGCAGCAGTGGCAAATGTAAAGTCATACACACTAGTACCAGAAGGTGGTTTTCTGTCATGAATCAGTAATAATGTAATTAGCACTTTTTATCAATGTATATTTAAATCAGTGCTCAACAACAGAGAACACCACAGAGCTGCTAAATTTGGGGATTGTATCCTTATTGCCTTCAGAACTTTCTCTGCTTAGATTCCAACTGTGAAATTACGTAATCTTCTCCATGACTCTCCTCCTCAAAGGTGAAACAAGCCCAGTACCACACAGGTGAAATTCATGCCAGGTTGGCAGTTGCTACACGTCAGTTGATGCATCATATGGATTAATCCAGTTTTCTTGAGAACATGCAGAGTAACAAAATGTACAATATCAGAACTAAAAATAAAAGTCAATAACGAACAGACCAGTACATTCAGACAATGGGATATTATTATTCAGTGCTAAAAAGAAAGGAACTTTGAAGCCATGAAAAGACAGGAAGGAAACTTAAATGCATATTACTACATCAAAGCAGCCAATCTGAAAAGACTACATACTGTATGATTCCAACCATACGACATTCTGGAAAAAGCAAAGCTATGGAGACAGTAAAAAGGTTGCTGGTTGCCAAGGGTTAGGAAGGAGGGATGAATCAGTGGAACACAGAAAAATTTTAAGGTAGCAAAACACCAGGAGTGAACCCTAACGCAAAATATGGAATTTGGGCGATAATGTAGGCTCGTCACAGCAATGAACGGACCCACTCGGGGCGGGGGGTGTAGGCCAATAGTGGGGAGGGCTGTGCAAGGATGGGGGCAGGGCGTTCACAGGAACTCTGTAGTTTTCCACTCAAATTTGCTATAAACCTAAAATTGCTCAAAGCAATTTATTAATTTTTTTTAAAAAAGCAAGTAGATCATAAAGACCATTATGCCTTTTTCCTGGAAATAGAGGTCAGATCTTATTTCAAAATATCATTACAGAAATGTCTTGGTCACACTTAAGTATACAAACACTAACTTCTTATTCACAAACTTAAAATCTGCAATAAAATTAAAATTTAAAATTCTGGAAAACACTTTGTATTTCATAATAACAAATTTTAAGATACCTGCATTAGTATGGCGGGATAATCAAAGACCACGATATAATTTGGTATAGTTGTGAATTAATAAAGATTATTATGGTCCACAGGGAAATGGCAAAATTAGTAAGCTTTGCTCAAGGTGCCACATATAAGGAACTTAACAAACTCTTGAGAGGTGTGGCCCTAGAATGTGAACATAGTATCCAGAATAGAAATATCATAGTATCCAGAAAAGAAATATCATTCTTTTAGTATACATGCTCTTCACCAATCAGAGTTTTTAGTGACATCCTTTTAATGTCTTTCCCCCAAATTCAAGGTCTTCATCAAATAAGAGATGTAAACTTTTTTTATTAGGGACCATCAACTGGGCAACATTAAAAGACTGTCTTCAGTAAGAATTTTTAGGCCATCAAAGATTCTGACCTGGAATCATGGATTGAGACATATTTAAGTGATATTTAAGATAAGTTTCTATGATGTTAAAAATTATAAGGAATAAATCCATTGGGAAAACTCCCACTTTGTCTGTTATAAAATTGAAAGTAAGAGTTGGATTGAGACGGGTTCATCTGCCAAGGAAGGGACACTCCCAGTGTTGACCTTTACCCATTTTATAGGGATGTCCCAAATGTGTTTAGTATATGATATCTAAGACAAATGTGAATCAAAAGAAATGGATCGATAAGCAGGGATCTTTGTTTCACACCCTTACCCCTTTATCTGGCAGCTACTATTTCCAGTTCACTCTTTCAAAAAGTAAAAGGTAGCAATGCCTTTCGGCTATTAAAACATGGAGCTTGTAAGAACTGTTTGTATACGACAGTTTTATGTGTATGGACCTAGCATTCTAGGCTCTGACCTGCTTACTGCTTCATAAAAGGTATTCAATGTTCAATTATAAAAGTGAAAAATACTAAATATCCAACGTCTATTTCAAGTTATACCTCATTTCATTACTGGAATGGGATGCTGCATTTCTTCCCTCAGATGTAAAACATATCCATTTGAAAGGAAGTAGACTGATAAACAGTACATTTATTTCTTAACGAGAGGCAGAGTAATAACTTCCACTTTCCTTAAATCTTCTCCCTTTCAACAGGGAGTAAAGAAGTCATTACGGAAATACAGTTGACAAAAATTAAAGGGCCATAAAAGATCTTATTGTTTACCTAGTTTTAAAAAATGGAATATTTAGATATAAAAGCAATTATTCAACTCAAACTGTTCTACTCCTCTACCCTTCTCTAGCCCTTAGTCCAGAGCCGGGATAAATATACTCAATATCTTTTAAGTGAATAAATTTTGTATAAAAATTTTTAAAAAACAGTAAGAAGATACTTTGAGGGGAAAAGAAGTAGACAAAAATAAAGCATAAATAAGGCAGTATCATGGGCATGGAGCCTTCTCACCCTCCCCAAAGTAGAGTTGGTAGGTAGCATTGTTCCTCAAAGGCGTGAAGTAAAAACCCCATGGAGACAGCTTAAGGCAGCATTAGTGAGCAAGGGCAAGCAGGTAGCAACATTCGGGGGTGGTTTATTCTAGCAATGTCCACAGGCCTCCATAACTGCCTCTGAGTTTGTTCTATAAAGCCTCAAGCTGTTTTACAGGTTCCACAGTGGCTATAAATACAGCTGATTATTGGCTGTGTCTAGGATACTGCTTTGAGACCCAGGGGGGAAAAAAAAAACACCACAGGAGAGGAAACTCATCCAGAGCCTGCAGGCATCCCCAAAGTCACCTAAACAAAACCCAAACGGGAACTCCCCAGAGAAGACCTTCTATGATGCAGAGAAAAATCAGTGTGGAAACAATGGCCAAAGGGGAAGAGGACAGGCCTAGAGTGTAGTTATTGTTGATTCTGTTTGGAGGTTACATACAAAATATTAGACTTAGAAGGAACTTTAAAAAGACCATCTTCCTGGCTGCAGTCCTGTTCTCCTTTAGACAGAACCCACACTCCACGCAGAGGTTTCTATCTTAAAAGCCTTCCAAAGATGATTCTGTGCTCACCCTGGACGAATCCCCCTCCAATGTGACTAAGGCCCACTCCAGCTCTCAGCTTCTTAGACACTCTCTCTAATACATTCAGTCAATACATCTCACTTCCTTCCAACAATAACCCATAACAAGGAACTCTGCTTTTTATGGCACATGATTGGATCAACTGAACAACTGTTGATAAACATTGCTTTTATCAAGATGACTAATTGCTTCAATGTGTAATCACACCACTCCAAAAAGTTGAAAAAAAAAAAAGATTTTAAGTCCTGTACTATCCCAAATAGCCTGGTGCTACACCTAGGGAAATCCGATGAACACATCTTGAATTAATGCAAAACAACCTTCATATCCTTATCCTTATATCTAAGTTAAACTCTTGTGACTTGATTTAGATGGAAGCTCTGACTCTGTCTACGTGACCAAGATAAGAAGGAACATATCGTCCCCTCAGTAAGAGCTCTTCACATTCTGGATAACTGTTCCTAGAAATCACTCTACAGCCTTTGAACTCCCAGCCATCCCCTGTAACTTTCCTACATGCTGAATTATTCCTGACAAAAACCCCTAAGCTGAGTGATTCTTCTCCAGTTTCCGCATTTCTCATTAATTAGAAATCCTAGAACCTGAGTCAGCACTCTGGCGATCTGGCAATATTGGGAATGTAGGCTCAGACTTCCCCATCCGAGAATCCCATTCAGGGTAAAACAGCAAGTAGTGCATGGCTGGTTCTTGGCACTTGGTTACCCTTAAACTTGAGGCGGTTTGCTCCTGACCACTTCTTCAGATCGAATGTCCACTAAAGTTGTTCTAAATTCTCAGGAAACTCTCCTTTTTACTCACGGTCTGAACACTTGAGAGCAATTCAACATGCTTTCCATTACATCGACAAGTCACTCTTTTCACTATGTATCTTTGGCGTAAAGATGCCCTTCAACAGATGAATGGATAAAGAAGATGTGGTCCATATATACAATGGAATATTACTCAGCCATCAGAAAGGATGAATACCCACCATTTGCATCAACATGGATGGAACTGGAGGGGATTATGCTAAGTGTCAAGCAGAGAAAGACAATTATCATATGGTTTCACTCATATGTGGAATGTAAGGAATAGTGTGGAGGACAATAGGGGAAGGGAGGGAAAACTGAATGGGAAGAAATCAGAGAGGGAGACACACCATGAGAGACTCTGGACTCTGGGAACCAAACTGAGGGTTACAGAAGGAGAGAGGTAGGGAGATGGGATAACCAGGTGATGGGTATTAAGGAGGGCACATGTTGTGATGAGCCCTGGGTGTTACACACAACTGATGAATAGTTGAACACTACATCAAAAACTAATGATGTACTATATGCTGGCTAATTGAACATAATAATAAAAAGTAAAAATTAAAAAAGATACTGTGCTTAATGTAATATGTTACCAAATATAAGCATATTTCAATTGAAAAAAAAAACCTTTTCAAAAAGGAGTTGTGAACCCTAATAGAATTCCTTTCATTGTGATCTCCTAAGGGAAACAGTGATACATAATTGGTCCTGAAAAGAACTTTCCAGTTAAAGAGTTAGATAAATTTTGATAGCTGCATTAGATCAGTTTTAAAAATTTGCCTATGAAAGAATAATATGGATGTATAGCATAAGCTAAAAAATTGTTCATTTTTAAATATCAGAAAATTGCCACGCCATTTTTTTTCCCTTTTCATACCAAAGTTGAAATAAGTACTCAAGCTGTCACCTTACCAACTCCTTGGATGGTATATGCTGCTCTGTCCATAATCTGAATTGTAGAGAAGAGCTGGGGGTGAAGAGAGCCTCGTGTCTGATTTAGCAAGACGTGTGCACAAGCACCAAGGTTTTGCATCCCCTCAAACTAAGGGGATGAAAAATGAAGATTTCATTACTGTACCTCCTTTGGGATTTATTAAGACTCAATATACCAGGCTTACCTCTTTTTAGGTTACCCCATAAGACATCTTTTCTTTATAAATTCAGACCAGCTTTATGAGTCTACCTTTTTTAAAGTATCTGAGATTTGTTTATAACCTGTCTCTAATGTTACTATTACTTCTACTAGACAGAGAAACAAATCTTAAAGGCTTTATTCTTGTGTAAGTATGGTTGGGGGTGGGGGGAAATTGAATGCTTATTATATGCCAGGCTTGATGCTGTTACTGTCTTTTAAAAAACCTTATGAGGTAGGTATCACTTCCATTTTCCAGTCAAAGAATCAGGGACACAGACTGGCTAACTAATTTTCTCAAGGCCACACAGCTAGTGGAGTTCCATCCAAACCCAGGTGAAGACTCCAGCCTTCCCCAATTTCATTGAACTAGATGGGTCTCACTTCCCTCATCCTTAAGGATTTTCCAGAATTCCACAAGTTGTGAAAAAATGATAGCTAGTTAACCTGAAATGTCTTTTGGTTAATTAGTTTGCTCTTCTTGAAGATATGCCAATGGAGGCTGAAGGTATCTAGCAATATTTATTTATTCTTTAATTCTTCCATACACATGATATATGATTTTTTTTAAAGATTTTATTTATTTATTTGACAGAGATAGAGACAGCCAGGGAGAGAGGGAACACAAGCAGGGGGAGTGGGAGAGGAAGAAACAGGCTCTCAGCGGAGGAGCCTGATGTGGGGCTCGATCCCATAACGCCGGGATCACGCCCTGAGCCGAAGGCAGACGCTTAACCGCTGTGCCACCCAGGCCCCCCGGTATATGATTTTTTTAAATAGTTTTGCCAGGCTTTCTTTTTTGGAACAAATGAATGATTTTTTTAAAGACAAAATACTTTTACTATTTCAGGATTATCTATCATTCGTTCTTGTTGTGGATCAAATAGAATGTGCTCTGGCCACAATTCCCGCAAAGTAAGAGGAGACACTGCACGTGTTTTCTGGCCCTGTTCACTGTTAAAGCCTACGTCTCCCATTTGGTTTTATATCATCTACAAATAATCATCTTCTATCATTTTTCTGATCTTAACATACTAAGTTCTCTGCTGCAACAGGATAGCCAGGCTTTTGGGAGCCCCACAGTCCAATGTCCTCGCTGAACCATCAGTTTCATAAATTCAGTGGCTATCAGAGGAGCCCTTTCGCTTAACCTAATGGTAGTTTCAACTTAAACGATGCATTACTTGAAAAGAAAGGCATTTTGGTTCTCAGATAAGACCATCTAGCACAACCCCGATGTAAAGCACTGAGACTGACCGAGAGGTGTCCCTATGCTGCGAAGGCAGAGGCTCAGGTTCTCACTGCAGCACCTCATGCGACGGAGCACACCAGGGTTCGAGCTCAATCAGTTACTGTCATTGAAGCAGCAGCAGAGGGCCCAGTGCCGAAAGTGAACGACAGCACAGTAGCAGACTCTCTTTGCCCCCCTGCAATCACAGTCAGGATTCTTTCTCAAACTTTGGACAGGTGGATGTCAAGCGTAATACATCCGGCAGCGGTACAAGTTCTCCTACTGTTAAGGAAGGCAAGACTTCCCTCCACGGCTCTGCTACATCAGCAAAAACAGGGTCCCAAACAACTGTGCCTCACACAGGGAGCCAGTGAAGGAGAGAGAAGCAAGAGCAGATGCCTGGCTGCCTGGTGAATGGCCCATTTACAAATTCAACAATAGTCAGAGGGGAGCAGGGAGCACAAGAGCCACCACCGTGACTGGTGAAACCAGCACTTCTCAATTCAGTGTAAATTAATGCCCTGAAAGAAGACACACTATAAAGCAGATTTCCATAAACCTAGTGCATCATTTACCCTCTACAGTATTATTTAAAAAGCACTGTCTTCAGGAAAAATCACGGAAGGAACTACTCATGCAACGAATACTGTTGCTTCTTCCATTTCAAATGTCTCTATGAGATGTTAATTAGTAGCTAGATAAAATAGGCAAAAGGAGCTTTTTCACCGCTCAACCAACTAATTATCTTTCATAACTCTGTTAAAAAGCGAATGTAGATGTAAGAGCTCCAGTGAAAAGAAAAACACGCTGAGTGCATTGTGTCTAGACTTTGCCAAGCAAATAAGGGAGTTGAAATGTACAAAATCAGAAGATCTTACTAAACCAGAATTTCAAATCAATGTAAAAAAAATTCAGCCTCATATTTTAATGTATCTTGTCATTAGCATTTTATATTTATACAGTCAGCTTTAGATTGCTGTATATTCAAGATGTACATGCATCCTACGTGGTGAATAGCACCCACATAGTAAAATCACAAAAAGTAAAAATGCTTTTCAGGCATCTTGTTCCTTAAAATGCTGCACATTCCTGTCACAGTCTCATAAGCAGACTATTGGAAAAGAGATCAAACCCACAAGGAGAGCTTCACTATACAAGCAGAAAACCCTAAAAATGGGTGGGTCAAGGGAGCAGAAAATAAAGCATCGGTGATGATTGAGCTGCATAAGACAAGGGATGCAGCGGAACAGAGAGCGGGAAAATATGAGGGGGGAAAGATCCAGGATGGTCAGTACAATATATGCAGGTTTTTTTTCAAATGTAAATTTTAAAGTGAATGCTGCTTTTATGTTACTGCATAAAGGAAAGCATAACAAGGCTGCTCTACTTCCCTTTAAACACAAGCGCATAAAGAGAGTAAGGGATGTGAAAAGCCAATTCTTTGTGCTCCTACTTAATCAATTGCACTCAGTTCTACTTGATGACACAGCCACACTGCAAAGACCACTCAGCAGTTAATGGATATCATGTTGGAAAAGCACTTTGAGGTCTTCCAAAGAAAGGTAGGGTAAAAACCCAAAGGAGCATGGTTTTATTACTTATTCCCAATAACTGAGCACTGCTATAGATGAAACTCCCATGACCTAAAAAGAAATTAAGATATTAATTTATTTTGCTAATTCTGATTCTTCCATATGAAATCACTTCTTTCAAAAATGGGTACTGGAAATCACAGAAGAATTATCCCGTGCCCTAGTCTCTTCTTGTCAGGATAACCATTACACACTGCACGGTAAGGAATAAATATGTTCTTTAAGTGTTACAGCCTACGTCTACAATCTGTCAGATGTAGAGCTGAGGAGGAGTTCTGTGTTTTTAACTGTATACATCCATCACTAGCTATCACTCTTCCCACACACAGCAAAAAGTCAACAATGAAACATAAAAGCTAAAAATAAGTGACTGAGCACTTGCTCGGAAGAGCTGCACATTAGGCGCGGTGTTACATGGACACACATTCCTTCCTTTTTTTTTTCTTTCTGACAATTTCAGGTAATTAAAATTAAGGACTCACATATAAGCAAAAAGAAAATAAACATGCACTGCACAAATATGTGAAAGTCAGTCGGAGATACAATTTCATGCTCATCACAGTCCAAGATCAGCGTTCTGAATGGCACATGCCCAGAATGCAAGTAGTGACTAATATATGCTGCAAATGCCATGGAAAATGACAATTATAGGCACTTTAAATGCTCAAAAAGAAAAAAAAAAACTCATCGACATCTCATACAAGCTGAAAATATTTTTTCACTCACAGGTATCCTAACATGTTCATTTCTAAGAGTCAATTAAATCAACATTTATTAAGGACACATTGTGTACAGTTTACTGTGCTCTAATGATGGAAAATAACTGCATAAAAAAAGAATATGGTTTCCATGCAGTGTACATTCAAAATATATGTATGAGTATATATCATTGAATATAGAAAAAGTATAATCTAAAGGAGAACACTCGATTCAGAAATTCAACAAATCCATGACTTACTTGAATAGGGTTTTTTTTTTTTTGGTTTTCTTCTAATTCTGTAAGAATTTATTAGGTGAGAAAAATAGCATAAAAGCCTTGAAAATTACAAGTTGGAAATCTTACATTCTAAAAGGAGACAAGATGTCTTTCAACAGTGTTTCTGAACTCTGTTTTACCTGCAAAATGATTCATCTAACAAAATCTCATAGGAAACTACAATATATTAAGTGAAATAAAGAAAGGTATTTAATGAATACAAATTTGTTTTATAAGTACGAGTTTATAACACTTATTTTTTAAGTAAATAAATGAAGAGATTTCTTCATAGAGAGAAAAATGTAAAATAGGGGATTATGGATAACAGTTACACTCTCTCACGAGCCTTGGCATCTGATTCATTTCTGTAGTCCGGGGGGTGGGGGTTGGCACCATATTAACAAAATTCTGATTCATACACATACCTGGTTGCAAATAGTGAGATTTAACAGCTCCCTTGCGATCTCAGGTTACTCTTCAAGCAGAGACAGCAAGAGAAACATCATTCCACAGGTTGAACCCAGACTCAATAATCTATTAACACAAATTAACTCATCAACACTGTTCTCAACTATGGTTAATTTTCCATAAAGTACACTTGACCGTGTATGTGCTTTTTTAAATTATAATATCTGAATCCAGTCAAAACTTTGAGAGACCCAAAGATCCTGCCCAGAATGTGCCAGAGGTTATAGACTCTAGTACCTATTTGTAAGCCTGTCTTTAAAACGCCTACCAGCATGTGCTGAGTTGGTATCAGTGGCCAAAACACTGGGCACCAGGGCAGATGTCACATGCAAATGCCTGATGGCAAAACTAGGATTCAAGCAAGGTGTGCCATCTGCAGATTTGCTGGCCTTTGGTTTCCTTCATTTCCTCCCAATGGTCTTGCTCCTCTTCTCCACTACTGTTTTGGCCCAGAGCCATCCAACCAATCATCTCTTTACGCTTCATAGTACGCCTGTTATAAACGGAAATCATCAGTGTGACATCAGAGAGCTGAAAGAGGGCCACCTGGAAAACAAAAGTCTCCTTGTAGACTGGATTGGGCTGACCACGTCGAATGGACGTCTTACAGCGGGACATCTCTTGACCCACAGAATTGAGAAGAAAGAGCTTTCCGTATGTGTCTAAGGAAAAAAAACAACAGAAATGAGAAAACATCAAAGCTTTCTGTGTTGTTGGTTTTGTTGTAATATTTACATGGGATCCAAATTTTTCCTTTTAAACATACTGAGCAGCATCCTTAGGCCTGGTATTTGCTGTAGGACTAATCTACTTTCCATGAATTATTAAGGAAAGGGATTATTACCTTCAATGGTTAATGTTTCATGCAGCCCACTACGGGCACCTTGCTGACGTTCATTAGAAGCTCTCCACGTACAGAGGTGTATACACGCATAAGCATGTACGTAATGGTGCATGTGGACATACATGGTTCTTCAGCCACATCTTATTTATGTAACAAGATAAATAAAAACATTTTGTTCTATGTGCATTTTTCTTTTCATAATCAAAATACTGTTTTATGCCTAGATTAAAGAGTATCTTCTCTTCTTACTCTCTACATATTCTTTGGACCATCTTATCCACTCAATGACAAGTATCAAATCTATATCTCTTGCCTAGACTTCTCTTCTAAGCTCAAGGTCCAGCTCAGTACCACATTTCTTCCTGTGGACATCCTGCACATGTCTCACTCATCATGTCCCCAACTCTTAAAACTTGCTGCTCCAAAATTCCCCATCTCTGCAAACAGTAGCATCATCCACTCAGTTTATCCACATCAGGAGTCAAGATGACATTTTTGGTAAGACTGGCTCATCACCCCTAGTCCGGCCAATCAATTACCAAGTTCTGTTGATTCTAAGTCCTAAATGGCTCCCAACTCTGTCCCCTTCTTTCCATCCCTGAAGCCACTGAACTCAGCGTTCGGGCCAAGCTCTGGTCACTAGCCTCTCTCACCTGCATTACTGCAGGTCTCCTCACCCATCTCCCATCACCACGCTGCCCAATCCCACAGTCAGAGGGAGCTCTGTAAAATGCAAACCTGTTTATGTCACTCTCACTAATAGACAAAGACTAAACCTTCAATACTGCCCACTAAACTCAGGGTAAAATCAAAATTTCTTGGTATAGATGACATACTCTGATCTTTTTACCTTCCAGTTTCATGGGGCGCCACTGTGGCCTTTATATGCTACATTCCCACTACACTGGCCTCCCTTCATCCCTCCGACCCACACTTCTCTTTCCCTTTCACTTCTGCACAAACTGTACGTGCTCTGAGACCACAAATGATATCCACCTTCCCGCAATTTCTTTTCATTAGTTCGGTCTGGATGTGGCTTATTCCAGGAATTTTTGCTGACCACTTGCCCCCGTCCTGACCAGCTCTGGTTCAGATAACACTTCTATGGCCTCCATCAAAATCTAGCTTCAGGTTATCCCAGGACGTAGCACCCAGCATTAGCGCTGCCTCCTTACTCATCTGCAAGGCTGTCAGTTTGAAAGAGGAATTGCCTTGTTTACAACTGTACCCCCGGGTTCCTGGCCTGGTGTCTAACACATGGTAGACATTCAATATATATTAAACATTTTGTAATGAATGTCCATGACTCTCCAGCAGGCTTGACTTTCTTTTTCCTTTTGGTCTTGGGTTTTCAAACTTGCAAAATGAAGATAAGCCCCTTGGTTTTATTACCCTTGCGCTGGAATGCTATAAAATGGGACTAGCCTCATATTGTTTAGCAATTTATAGAAAAGAAAAAAAATTATCCAAATTTTACTAACATAGTCTACTACTTCTGCTAAAATTCCTGAGTAGATAATTACAAAGAAAATTATCCTCCAAAACAATTATATTTTTATTAAAATGACTTAATTCATCAATTTTTGACCCTCTCAATGACAACTTTTACCACTAACTTATGTGTGTCCTGTCCTTTAAAAAAAGAACATGTAAGTGTTAGGGCGTTTCCCAGATTCTATCATTCTGTACATTCTGTTCAATGCAGGCTGAAAGCTGATTAGTGTTTACTGCTCACTTTCTCACCTAACAACCAGTCAAACTTTTAAAAGTGTGAATCCAGATCTCGGTAATTTACTGTTCTCTACAAGAGCATTGTAAGACGGGAAACAAATTACAACCTGCAGTTTTCTTTCTATGTTGATCTTTTTCTATTCCGGTTTGATGTGTTATTTTATTCACTTATCTGCTGAGAAACACAAGATGTGAAATTACACTTCAGGTGTGAAAACACTTCTCTGTCTCAGAAACAGGCCTCTCCACTCTTCAAACTGCTCTACTGAGAAAGCTGTCAGAAAACCAGCAATAGGAGAGTGAATTTGTGTTTCCACAGCTGTACAGCTCCATGATTCCTATAGGGGAAGTTCAATCCAGTCACTGAACTGTTCTGGCAAATTCTTCCCTCAGTTATGGCAGTGGGAGTTCATCTTGCAAACAAAGACCTGCTCATTTCACGAAGTGCAATTTCAATCTTTATCCTGTCACAGATCACTTTCTAATTACAAGAAAGGCCGTTTACTACCAAACCACCATCACTGAAGCTGAATTATATGTATATGACAAGAGGGGAAAATAATTATTTGGTACACAATCCAGTCTGAGGGCACCTAACCAAAAGAAGGGAAACACTGCTGATTGTTCCAGCTCAAAGGGAACTTTTCCTCAGGAGTGATAATGTGTTGACTTTTCAGTGTCCAGAGCCAAGGCTGTGCCCAGGAAAGTCGACCTCTGGGGAACAGTGCCAAGTATGCCTGGGGTCTTTTGGGGTTCGGTGACTTATTCCAATGAGCACCAGCCAGAATGGATGAAGAAAGGGTCAAGTATATACACAACTTCACCGAATTCTGTTTTAATTCTTTGGAATTGATAATACTCGCTATAAAACGATACCAATATTTTGTCTTCTGATGATGATTCAGAATGCCCCTCAGTGGCTCTAGTAACTCAAAACCATCATCAAAAGTTTGAATGGGTCATAATTCCTTAATAGTCGTCCAAGCTGCTCTTCCGACTCAGCTGTGTCAACTGCTTCACCAGTCACTGTCTCCTTCTCCGTAAAGGAAGATGTCATGTGTACCAGAAAAATAGTATCATAGTTCACAATCCTTGATTATCATGGCATAACATATGTCGTTTGAAACTCAAAAGTCATTTTTCCAAAGACACAGCACAATACCATAGTGTTACTTATGGAGCTCATACAAAACACGACCCGTTTGCAGCATGACGCTCTACCGACAGTACTACAGACTGTGTCTTGGGGGCACCATGACTGGGCAAGGGAAGGGAATTTGCTCATTTAACCTTCTCTTCCCTTTTAATTTATTCATAACTATAAGATATTTTAAACATACATAAAGAGGGGCGCCTGGGTGGCACAGCGGTTAAGCGTCTGCCTTCGGCTCAGGGCGTGATCCCAGCGTTATGGGATCGAGCCCCACATCAGGCTCTTCTGCTATGAGCCTGCTTCTTCCTCTCCCACTCCCCCTGCTTGTGTTCCCTCTCTCGCTGGCTGTCTCTATCTCTGTCGAATAAATAAAATCTTTAAAAAAATAAATAAATAAACATACATAAAGAGAGTAGAGAACAATATTACACATACCCAAATACCCACCACACAGACTTGTGATATTTAGCATTTGTCCTATTTACTACTGATCTTTTGCTCTTTATTTTTTAGGAAATAAAATATTATAATTGAAGATCATTAAATATCCGTCCTTGATCCTATTTGATTTCTTCTCTCACTAAAGGTAATTACTAGCCTGGATTTGGGGTTGATCATTTTCATTATATAAGTAGAGATAAAGATATTCAAAATATACTTAACAGAATTTTGCACATTTAAAAATATTTAGCATTTTACTTTAGGTATTCCTGAAACTTGCCTTTGTTCATTCAGCATTAATTTTTTTATATTACCTATATTGATATATACACCTGTGATTCATTTATTTTAACTGCTGTATAGTGTTCTAAACCACAATTCACTTGTCCATTCTCTTAGTTAATGGATATTTATTTATAATAACTAAGAATAGGAAATATATCACTGAACATTTTCCTATATTTTATACTATACCAAAATTTGAGAATTTCTCCAGTATATATATCTAGGAGTGGATTGCTGGCTCTTTATAAATTCTAGATAGAAAATCTTTGTTATATTTATTGCTAGTTTCTTCTCTCTGTTCTTATCCTTTTATTTTATAGTGACTTTTATAGTATAACTGCTTTAAATTTTTGTGGCATCTGAATTATAAATGTTTTCCTTTTCAGCTTATGCATTAAAAGAATTTTTTTTAATTTAAAGATTTTATTTAAGAGAGAGTGACCATATGCACATGAGCAGGGCAGGGGCAGAAGGAGACAGAGAAACCAACTTCCCGCTGAGCAGGGAGCTGAAGGTGGGGCTCTGGGGCTAGATCCCAGGAACCTGGGAACATGACCTGAGCCAAAGGCAGCCACTTCAATGACTGAGCCACCAGTCACCCCTCATTAAAAGAAATTCTTTAAGAAATCCTACCCAAACTCAATAGTCTCATATATTTCCTTCTATGAGTCATAAGCATTTAGTTTTCATATTTGATCTTTAATCTACCTGAAATTGATCTTTATGTGTGGTGTGAGGTAGAGATCTATTTATTTTTTTCCATATGGGAAGCATTATTCATTAAATAGCCCATTATCTCCCAACTGATTTGGGAGATACTAACTTTCCAGGCTTGAGTGTCTTTCCCTCACCTGATAATAGTTATTTCATCATTTATAATATGCCTTTGTATCTGCTAGGGAGAATCCTACTATTGTCTTTTTAAAAACTTTTCATTATTTTAAGTTCTTGCTTGGTTTAACTGGATGTTTCATATGAACTTAGGATCAGCCTGTCAAGTTCTATCCCTTTTTCTAAAAAAAAAAAAAAAATATATATATATATGTATATATATACATATATATACATATATATATATATAATAAACCCCAAAACAAAACCCTGTGGGGGTTTTGATTGTGGTTGCACTGGATATATAGATTAATTTGGGAAAAGTTGTTGTCTTCACAATATGGAGCATTCTCACCAATAAGCATGGTTTATCTACTTATTTAGTTTTCTTTTGTGTCTTTTAAAATGTTCTGTTATTTTTTTCCATAATTTTCTTTACTTACTCATCTTTTATTAATGTCATCCTTTGGTACATTAGGTATTTTCTTACTGTTGTACATAGTAATGTTTTAAAACTCTACTTTCTTTCCCTCTCCCCCTTTTTTAGGGGGGTAAGGGCAGAGGGAGAGAAAGAATCTTTTTTTTTAATAAATTCATTTTATTAAAATGATTTTTTTCTCCCATATCAGGAAATTTAAGTAAAGAGTCTTCTTACTTGCATATTTTTAATAGCAAATTATTTAATTTTAATTCAGAGAGGGAGACAAACCATGAGAGACTCTGGACTCTGGGAAACAGAAGGGAGGGGGTTGGGGGCTGGGGTAGCCAGGTGATGGGTATCAAGGAGGGTGTTATATGCAACTAATGAAACATTGAACACTACATCAAAAACTAATGATGAACTATATGTTGGCTAACTGAACATAAAAAATAAAAAAAAAGAGTGATGCCAGTGAGAATCCTTATTTTGTTCCTGACTTTAATAAAAGGATTTCAGGATTAAGAATGACAGTTAGTGCAGATTTTCTTTAAATCCCCACTATCATGATTAAGCAAATTCCCTTCTGTAATTCATATTAGTTGTTGAAATGAACACCATTTTCACCTTCCTAAGCAATTTCTTGTATCAAAGGAGCATAAAACTTAAAACTGCATTTCCCTAAATATCCTGCCAGTAAGACCTCACTAATGAAAGCAACTTGTCTGAGACTGGAAGGTAGAAGAAAAGGGGAGACTTATCTCTCCAGATTCAGTAGCTGGCATGTGCGTAGGCATTAGCAGATGGCAAAGTAGGGGTTTTGCCCATGGTGTTCAAACATCCTTATGAGAATCACTTGTCTCCTGCACAAACAGCTCAGACCATTTTGGCATTTTTCCGGTGATGTCTGTACTCCTAGATTTCCTGAGGGAGTCTTCTAATACTTCAACCCTATAATAAACAACATCGGACTCAAAATATCTAGACTATTTCTATTTCACTGACAAAATGTGACTGATATTGTTAAGTGATAATCTGAACTGGGATGTTGCTGTAAAAAAAAAAGAGAGGAAAGGAGAGGAGAGGAGAGGAGAGGAGAGGAGAGGAGAGGAGAGGAAAGGAAAGGAAAGGAAAGGAAAGGAAAGGAAAGGAAAGGAAAGGAAAGGAAAGGAAAGGAAAGGAAAGGTAAGGCAAGACCCTAAGAATGGGCACTGGCATCGAAGGTGGGTACCCGATGATGAAGAGATCAGAGGCTAGGATAGTGGAGACCCATACTCCATATTATATGATGGTAAAATCACCATCTGATCTAAGCTGGGAGGAAGGGCATACACCCAATGAATTTGTTGCTCTAGGGATACAGATTGGAAAACAGAATGTTAGAAGTGTATTCAGTACTACCAGCTTCATTTGGGGGCAGAGAGAAGCAAAAGGTAAGTTTGGGAAGGAACTGGCCAGTGTGCAAGGAAAACAGAAAGGAAAAAGAAGGAATACTGAAATCCAGACCTTTCTGTGGTTGGAAAAGCTGACTGCTTCCAGACCTCCAAACAGTGAGAAATGGATTTTAAAAGAATTTAAACAACAGGGGCCCAACAAACCTTCTCAGGTGAAAAAGGTAATAGTGAATCAGGTCAAATATCAAACTAAGGATATAGACTTCATACCAGATTTGGGTTGACTGGGCCTTGTGCCTGAATTCTGAATAATGGAATATGAGAAATGGTAACAATTACCTTCAATCATGACTGTATTCAAGTACTCCCACCCAAGCAAGAAATCTCCCATGCTGTTTCCTGCCCTTCCATGACAACAAAGCAGGTCACATTTTGAATATGTTAGTATTGTCTCATTAAATGTAAAGAGCCTGTATGCTTTCAATTCCCTGCGGAGAGGAGTCACTTGACTCACCATAGACAGTGATGCAAGGGAGAAATAAAGCTTTGCTGTGTTGAGCCGCCAGATTGCAGGGCTTGTTTGTTACCGCATCTTAGCCTACCCTATACTAACACACCTTCTATGATCCATCTGCCAAGTTCTCTTTATCAACAATGGACAGTTCCTTTTCTCAAAATGAGAATTATCTGTTGAGATAATCATAATGATTTCATATAAATCAGTTAATATGGTGAGCAACACTAGCAGATTTTCCTAATGTTAAATCCTTCTTACATGGCTGGGCTAAGCTCAATTCATTGGTAATCAGTGTTTTGTGTTTTTTTTTTCTTATATATTATGAAGCTAGGTGGGCCAACATAAACTACAGTGTGGGTGGGAGGATGTGGGAGAGGGGAGACAGGGAGAGATTGGGAGCAAGAGAAATAATCTAGCATTATATCTACCTTTTACATAGCTGTTTTAGTCCTTTTACATTTATTATGATCACTGATGTATTTTTTATTTATTTTTATTGTTTTGGTTTGTGCTTTCTATCCTGCATTTTCTATGCCTTTAAATACCCTTTCCTGGTTTCTGTTGATCCACTGAATTTTCTTTATTCCAATTTATTCCCTCTATTGATTTGAAAGTTAGATGAAAATTTTAATCTGTGCCTTGATTTACTGTCTAAAATTAATATCTCTACTGTCCTCTTAAGCAACATAAGGATCTCAGAGTTCTTTGATTTCCATCTCCCCTTCTCATGCTTCATGTTATTTCCCTTTGTTGTTGTACTCCCAATATATTAGTCATTTTTCCTACTGCTGCTGTTTTTTTCTTGCAGTCTATACAAGCTGATATTCACCTACATGTTTACCAGTTTTTTTGTTCATTATTCCTTCCCGAACTTCACTATTTCCTTCTAAATTTGATTTCTTTCTTCCTGAAGTATATCAGTTAGTAGTTCTTTCAGTGACAAACCCTTTCAAAATTTGTGGAAAACATCTTTATTTTTTCTTCACTCAGACAGAACACTAAAAGTTGAGAGTGTTTTCCTCTCAAGACTTTGGTGATATTGTCCCCTTGTCCTCTGGTTTCTGTCATTGCTGTTGAGAAGTCTGTCCTCCGTCTTACTGCCATTCTTCTGAAGGTAACTTGGTTAAAAAAAAACCAAAACAGGGGCGCCTGGGTGGCACAGCGGTTAAGCGTCTGCCTTCGGCTCAGGGCGTGATCCCAGCATTCCGGGATCGAGCCCCACGTCAGGCTCCTCTGCTGGGAGCCTGCTTCTTCCTCTCCCACTCCCTGCTTGTGTTCCCTCTCTCACTGACTGTCTCTATCTCTGTCAAATAAATCAATAAAATCTTTAAAAAAAAAAAAAACCAAAACAAAACAAAACGCCACCAACCAACCAACCAACCAGCTTGATTGAGATATAATTCATGTATCGTGATAACCGTATTTCCCCTGTTGCTTTTCTGTCTAGATTTTCTGACTTTAATATTGTTGTGGGAATTAAGTGAGCTAATGGAAGTAAAAGATTATCACCTATGCGCTCAGTAAATTAGTGCCACATATAAATCTTCATTTGAATTGGCATAATTCTAAGCACACAGTGGTTACTAATAAACACTGTATTTAGCTGAAAACTGGACCAGGATTTTGAAAGGTGGTATGCCCCATATCTGTTCATTTTCATTTAGTCCTTTTTTCCCTTGCACTCCATTTGTACAGCTCACCCCCTGCATCCCACCTGTTCTTCCCACTCAACATGAGGCAGCTCGATATGCTTTTTTTGTTTTTCTTTGCTCTAGTTTCTGCTATTGTGAGTGCCTAACAAGGTTAATATGCTGCTGCTATAAGTATTATCATTTGGGATGTAATTATCACATGTGGCTAATCCTGCACATGCTGAGAGACTGGGAACTTGTTGTTTTTAACTGGAGGGGACATCTTAATGATAGTTTTTGACAAGAACCATTATATGTGCGTTTATACACACACACATATACACAATGCAGGAATGCGCTGTAGAAGGAGACATAGTGAAAATAAAAATGGAGAAAGAGAACCTGCCAACAGAATAGGTAGTATATTTTTTTAACTTAGCTCTTGTATTGGTAACATTAGCTTGTTAACCTCATTTAATAGGGAAGGAAATGAAATTCCGAGAGGTTAAATCAAATGTCGAGGCCATGCAGTAATTGGGTGGCAGGCAGAACAGAGCTGCTAAATTGTTAGCGAATTGCTTTCCCATGAAGCCAAATTCGAAGGATAATCAAATGTTTCTAATTCTCCGTGGAAACTTTTTCAAAAGCATTGTAAATGCATATTGGGATTTCATATGTCTACTACATGCTATAAGCTGCTTTTTCACCGGGACCATCCACCATGTATAGCTGTGGAGACTATTCCTTGCCATCAGTTTGTAGACCAGCGTATAGCACCTTAACAGCAATAATTTTAACATATTTTTGAATACTGACTACATATATTCATGAGGTATTACCTTGAAAATGCCTGGCACGATACTTGGCACGCTGTTATGTGACTGGGGCTAAGATTTGTTCATGTTGTTACTTCATTTATATGTTGTTTCTGAATACGTTCAATGGGCTAGTTTCAGTAGTTTTCGAATAGCCTATTTTATCATCCCTAGCCCACCTATTATTTGAAAAAAAAAAAAAGCAAACATAACAACATATAACATGGGCATTTTCCAAAAAGAAAGAAGAAAAAGATATGTAGACAGATGTATATCTAGATACAAATCTATCTATCTATATCTACATCTATCTGTCCTTCCATCCATCCATCCATCCACTGGATGAACAGAGAAAAGGTTAGTGTTAGAAATCAGGAGGTGCCTAGTCATATGCTTTCTCTTGGGATGGGTGTGGTTTATAGAGGGTTCTACAGAAGATGCACTCAGGTTCAGTTGCTTGGTACTCTATCCTGCCCAAGGTTGAGTCAGGGGAATAAGGCTGGACCCTGAGATGTCAACATAACCAAAAACAATGTAGTTCTAGCCACAGAAGCTGAGGCTCATGTTTCATTTTTACCCATCTTTTCCAGTGGAACTATTCAGACCAGACTAGCTTTTTCTGCCCAATATTGTATAAGTAGAATTTTCAAATACACCAAAAATTTGAAATAATTGTAGAGTGGATACCCATATACTTACTGCCTAGATTCTTCATTTGTTATGTTTTGCTTTGTTTGTGCTATGGACTGAATGTGTGCATTCTCCCAAAATTTATATGTTGAAGCCCTAATCCCCAGTGTGATGGTATTTGGGCGTGTGACCTTTGGGAGGTAATTAGTTCATGAGGGTAGATCCCTCATGAATGAGATTAGTGCCCTTATAAGAAGAGACAAGAGAGAGATGATTTCTCTCTCTGCTATGTGAGGATACAGCAAGAAGGTGTCTGTCCACAAAGCAGAAAGAGGGTTCTCACCAGGAACCGTATCAGCTGGACTTTGATCTTGAACTTCCCAGCCTCCAGAACTGTGAAAAATACATGTCTGTGAAGCCACTTTATCTATGGCATCTTTGTTGTAGTGGCCCAAGCTGAGACCATTTTCTTTCTCATATACCTGCATATCTATCTACCAGTCAATCCATCTTAGCTGTTTTCATCCTTACTCTTCAGCCCTAAACATTTCTGCATGCATTTAATTAACCAGAGTTCAAAACTTTATGGTTCTTTTCTATTTTAAGGTAAGATTTACACACAGTGAAATGCACAAAGCCTAGTACCATTCAGTAAGTTTTGACAAAGGCAAACATCTGTTTAACTCATGCTGCCATCAAAATACAGAACACGTCCATCACCATAGAATATTCTTTCCTGTCCACACCCAGTTCATCTCGACACTGACACCAATGCTGAGGCAACCACTCTTCTGCTTATTTTCACTACAGATGAGTGTTGCCTATTCGAGAACACCCTGTAAATGGAGTCATGTAATAAGGACTCAGTATGTTTTTTACAGCCCATGTTAATTTCACTCCTTTTTAGTTGTTGAATAGTATTCCACTCTATAAATATATTTTTGTTTCTTCATTCATATGGACGTGAGGGCTCTTTGCAGTTTTTGCCATTATGAATAAATCTGCTCTGAACATTCTTGTGCAGGTCTTTTATTCTTCTTCTTATTCTTCTTCTTAACATATGGGTAAATGCCTAAAAATAGAACTGTTGGATTTTCAGTGCAAGTTTAGTTGTATAAGAAACGGCCAGGCTTTTCCCAAGTGGCTGTTCCATTCCAACCAAGAATATATTCTCCACATCCTCACCAACAGTTGGTGGAATCAGCCTTACTTTTAGTCATTCTGGCGCATGTCATAAAATCAGCCTTACTTTTAGTCATTCTGGCGCATGTCACTCATGCCTAAGAAAGCTCTCACCACCTCCTGCCCTTCAGAGCAAAACCTCAATGAGATTGAGCCCTCTCCCCCAAGGATTTACCTCAGAAGTTTGAGAAGGGGAGCTTACATTTCAGTGGTTTATTTCTTCTAAGGCCCTAATAGAGAAGAGGAATTTCATCTACTATCTGCCCACCTTTCCTCTATCTTTATTAGAAACAAAAGTTTAAAATGTCCTAATAGTCATCCGACTGGATCAAGTTGGCAAGTTCAAAATTCTCTTTTGTTTCATAATATATTTTGAGGCAAAAGATTCTCACATCTAGATCTCAGCCTTTCTCCCAGTTTTTGGCAATATTTAGAAACTTCGATATTCTAGGGAAGAAAAGTTCCAATATTCAGGCTCAATCTCTTCTCCTTCAGGCTTCCCTAAGGATCATTCTTCAATTATCATAGCTACTCTGTAAAGCAGGATTGGTGTCCCCTCTTACGGAAGAGGAACTGTCCCCAAGCCTGGAGTCTTATGCACAGGGCTTTAGGACCCACATGACTGTTCCCACACATGCCTCTACACTTGCGGGCAGCTCCTCACGGCAGACTGACCCACAACACAGGGCTCTGGCGGCACCTGCTGCTCTCTGTGCACCTCGTGGGGACAGTGCACTTGGCAGACTCCCTTAGCCACCCATCACCCCCAGGCCCATTCATCCCCCAGCCTGCATCCTCTCTCCTCCTCCCTTTCTTCCAACTCTGCTCAGTTATCTCATAAAACTCTCATTCTGTCTCTTATTTTCTTCCATATGGGAACTAAAAATGTATCTTCAGCTTGCCTGATGACTGCCAAGTAGTACCAGTGGCATAATAAAGTGAGACATAATGAAGAACCAATGCCATCAACATCTAAAGCCCTTGAAAGTACCAAGAGATCCCTTTTACAATCTCCACAAAGGAACCTTCTACTTTCTCAACCCCTCCTAATTAAACTGGCTTTTCCTCAAGTACCAGAATTCTACATAAACAAAAAACTTTTGTCTTCACTACTGGGTTTCTGTTTTAATGAACAGCATCACAGCACCATTGTTTTCTATTACTTTGGTTGCAAAGATACAGCATGTCAGTTAGGGTTTAAATTAAATTGCAACACTATATCTACAAAAAATCATGTAGCAAATGCCAAACTGACTTAAACGTCTGGAATAAAATCAATTTCTAAATTAGGACTTGCCTTTTTTTCCCCCCTATTCAGTGTTAAATATTTGTTACAAGAATTTCCTCTTTGGCATGTTTTCTCTTATATAGAAATGTAAAATGATACATTAGTACCATCCTCAACATCATAGCTTTCTATGTTAGTATTTCTACCTAGAAAGTATATATGATTACAATTCCATTTTACAGATGAAGAAACTGAGATTCAGGAAAGTTTAATAATTCCCAGCTAGTAAGTGGCAGAGCCTCAATTCACACTTTAGTTTGTTAGCCTCCAGCCGATATTTTCTCAGCCACCATATTACCACCCAGCGTACAGATTAAAGCTTCCCAGCAGGGATTGAAGTAGGTCAGGACTGCGTGATTCACCTCCCCATCATTCTCTGCAGCTCCACCATGTTCTTCCCAAACAGTTATCCAGATCTCACCAGATTTCAGGAGGATAGGGGGAAACTGGCAAAAGCTCTAAAGGAAGAGCAATAAATCCAGATCTTTAATAAATCCAGAGCGATTTTAAAAAGCAAAGCTGTAGCTAGCAAAGGGACTAGCTGTGTGATTACTAATCAGCACCTATGATGCACGTTAAATAAGTCTCACGTGGCCATGAGCATCAACACAGAAGATGATTTATGTACCTGCTCTCTTGTTACCCTGAGTGCTGGGTTTTCCTTACTACCTTGCTCTGATGGTGTTAATACACACTGACTAACAAGATGCGACTGAACAGAGACTTTGTGGGTTGCAGCACAGTTAAAGACTGAGCAGAGTGAGAGCCTAGATTTGGCTATAGAAGCTGACACTTTTCTACCAGCTTGGCTGGCTCCTCACCTGATGCTGACATGTGCAGCCAGAGCCCATTGACACCTTTAGCCTACCACGTTGTTATCAACTTCACCCTTCTTTCAGTAAGACTCTGGTCCCTGGGGTGGACAGGCTCACTTGCCCTCCACGCTACCCTTTCTAGTTTGCCTTCTGGACTTGAAAGGCTGGAAATTCAACAACATTCCTCAGACTCTCTTGCAGCTAGAATTCCAGATACAAATTAGGTTCCTCTGGTTGTATGTACTTGCTGAGATCCAGAAGGCAGAAGTGAGGCAGAAACCATCTTCCTGTACCCTTTTGAGCTATTTTTGCAGACAATCATTAAAGCCAAGCTAATTTTTAGCAGCATTATTCCAATGCTCAGTCTCTAACTTCTTGGGTCCTGATAGGCAGGTGTGGCTGTTTCCAGCAGCAGCATTTTTATTCTGGCTTTCTGAACTGGGACTGCAGCTCCAGGGGTGTCTTGAGCCCCTCTTCCCAGTGGTGATCTCCAAAGTGGTAGGTCTGCTGGTAAGTCAGGCTTCTATTCCCCCAGACCCCCCTCTTTCACCTCCTCCACTGTCAGTAGCATAACCACCAACATTTCTTGTATGCTCACTGTGTGTTAGGCATTAGGCTAAATGCTTTACATAAATCATTTTATTTACCCCCCACAAAAATCCATAAGGAAAGTATTAATATCCCTTTGTTCCAGATGATTCTACTGAGATTAATAGAGAGTTAAGTTGTAGTGGATCAGAGCAAAGCCATGGGTAAGTGGGTAGAGCTGGACTTTGACCCTGGATCTGCCTCACTCCAAAGGCTATGCTCCGCCTCTTGAAAGGTGTTTGCAGGCCTGGAACCTGTTAGCAGACTTTAATTGCCCATACACATTATGTTGCTGAAGAGACATCATTCTTTTCCCTTTAACCATATACCTGTAGAGGCCAGCCTATTTTGCATCGAGATATATCCAGATATCAAAGAAGACTGCAATCCACTTAGAAGAAAGGCATTTTAGATATTCAGAGGTATCACTTTGTCAAGCACACATCTAAGTCATACCGAGATCATTTCTTTGTAAAAGTTAAAGCATTAAGACCAAAAAGCAAACACAGTCTTCCACTTGCCCCTGGAAGGCCCAGAGCTGGGGGTACAGACATGCACTTACCAGGCGCTCTATTAACAGCGAGGTTTCGGAAATGGCTGCCTTTGATCATTTCCACAGATAATCGCCCCGTTGTGGCATTGTAGGACAGCCCCACCAGCAGCTCTGGCGCCCCTCCATGTGACAGCGACTGTGTGGATGAAGCACTATCACTGTGAGAAACTGCAGATGGGCTGAGCGGAGACTCTCCACTCTGGAGGGGAGGAACAACAAAGAATCCATTGGTCCACGCTGCACTACTCTCTTACAGAAAGCCGATATTATGTTCGGTGAAATGGTGGCCCAATGTCAACTGCTGCCAAAGACGACTAAGGGCGCACTTGGTGTGAATGATAATGGGCCTGCAGAGTGCAGTCGTGGATGAGATGCCCTGCATTATTCACTGACATATTTGCTTCAAGAGCTGTCTCCATTCAACATTTCCTCTCTAAAGACGAAATGGACAAAGATATTATTGCTAGTGTAAATCAAACCCTCTCAGATACATGAAGAGCTAAGAATACATTTAATATAGAGCAGAATTCCCTCCTGTGTAATTTGCGCTTGGATGTTTCTATGGAACCCATCCACTCTAGGCATGAGTTTTGTTTCTGTTCTCTACAGCTTCTGGATG
The DNA here is from genome assembly GCF_002007445.2 of Ailuropoda melanoleuca. Taxonomy (NCBI): domain Eukaryota; kingdom Metazoa; phylum Chordata; class Mammalia; order Carnivora; family Ursidae; genus Ailuropoda; species Ailuropoda melanoleuca. The sequence continues at coordinate 4,749,660 of NC_048231.1, read as the reverse complement.
AATGTAGCAATACAGGAGGCACTTTGTCTTCACTAGAAAAGAAATGGCCGCTACCATCTACCACCACATAGAACATTTGGCCCCTAGTTCTGCTTCCTAGGGTTGTCAGGAATACGCCAGGTGCTACATTTTCCCCCCTGAGGAAATGAATTACATTGGAAATGAGCACTTGCATGACTGTTTAGTAAAAAAGTCCATGCATGGACTGTGGATCTCAGAGACTTTGCACGCACCAGGTGAGCCTAGGAGAGAGACGACACTTTCTGTCCTGTTTATCCACACACTTGCTTCTCCAAAGTTCCCACCTTTCTACACCACACACATTGGGAGGAGGAGAGCAAAGTAAGTCAGGATGTTGACTCTCACTCAAGAAGCATAGTGGGCATTGGCCCTCTGGGGGCAAGATAGCAAGCCTCCCAGAACCACCACCTCCTCCACCAGAAACAAGTGTATCAGACTTAGCTCAAACTTTCTTCTCAACATCTGAAATCATTTCCTAAAACTTCTTATCAAAAACCCCACAAAGGGACACCTGGGTGGCTCAGTCGGTTAAGCGCCTGCCTTCAGCACAGGTCATGATCCCAGGGTCCTGGGATCGAGCTCCGTATCGGGCTCCCCGCTCAGTGGGAAACCTGCTTCTCCCTCTTCCTGCCGCTCCACCTGCTTGTGCTCGCTCCCTCTCGCTCTCTCTGAAAAATAAAAAATCTTTTTTAAAAACCCACAAAATAAACATACTAAAAGAAATTAAATATTCTTCACATCTGTAGGAAAAAAATCCTGTTTACCACGCCATGGTAGAGCCCTGGGCTTTTAAGAATACAATATGTAACTATCGGGAGAGCTGGTTTTGACAGGTATCAGATAGGCCCTGCTGTCTGGATGATGACAGTCCAGTAGTGACATATTTGCTCAGTTTGGGGTAAGGAACCCTCCTCCCCTGTGCTTCTACAGAAGCATCTACCAAGGCACCTATCACAACAGAGTTTGCCTCTCCCATCACATTTGAATCCTTATAAATCACTCAGTCTAGTGCGTAGCCCAATGCCTGGCATATAATCACGATCAACAGATAACTGATGAAGAATGTGTACCTTCAAAGTTCTTTCACACTGGCTCATCTTCCCCATTCAACTCTGTGCCCCCACAGGGCCTGTCACAGAGAAATAGGGGTGTGATCATACCTATTCCTATACCTTATAATGCAAGATTCCTTCTGACCTCCTCTGGCTTCGATTTTCCATGATTTCAGGTATACTTTACTCTGAGCTTAAGAAAAAAGAGGGATTTAGGAAGAAATGAGATATGATTTGGCCTATGTTTTTGTTTTGTTTTGTTTTTAGATTTTATTTATTTGTTTTAGAGAGAGGTAGAGAGCACAAGTAGGGGGAGGGGCAGAGGGGAGAGAGAAGCCTATGCAGATTCCACACTGAGCTCACAGCCCGATGTGGGGCTCCATCCCAGGACCCTGAGATCATGAAATGAGCCAAAATCAAGAGTCGGACGCTTAATGGACTAAGCCACCCAGGTGCCCCTAAAAGGGTTGTTCGGGTTTCTGAGTTGGGAGTAGTCTGTAAGGGGCAAAGGCAAAAGCAGGAAGACTATTCGGAGGCCATTTCAGTAATCCAGCAGAGTTAGGTTCTGGTTATAGTTGGAAGATAGAGCAAATAGGGTTTCAGGTTGACCTGAACAACTAAAAGGATGAAACTGCCTTTAGCCAAGTTGGGATAGATTCAGAGAGACAAGTCTGGAGATATTAATTTTGAGATATCTATTTAAAATTTAAATGGCTGTATCTCTCATAACTACACTCCAGGCTTTCTGGCTCCTTTCCTCCCCCTAGACAGGACAAGCTCCTTCCTACTTCTTGATGCCTGCATGTGCCATTCCCTCCCCCTGGAATCCTTGCTCATCTGCACACCACAGTCTTCATCCCTTGATTCGTGGAGTTCTGTGTTTTACTACCACTTCAGAGACACAGTCGCTGACCTTCTAACCCAACAGCAGCCTCTACCTCTCTTTCTGCCCTTGCAAACCTGGGTTTGCTCTTATTGCCCCTTCTCCACCAGGCTGTGAGCTCTTGAAGGCAGAGGCATCACCCTTTTTGTTCTTTCCTACATCCCATCTGCCTGTACAGTACCTGACATGACAGGCACTCAATAAACGTTTTTGAATGGGTGACTGATGGGCCCAATAGCCCAGGAAAGCTACCTGATCTTTTTACATGGAGGCCCTCGTACTAGATGACATTTAACCCCCAGCAATAGTGGGTTGTCCATCTCGGAGACATAAAAACTGTGCTGTCCTTCCTCAAAACCCCAGCAGGGGATGCAGAGGAGAAGGCACATGGGAGGAGCCCGGTCACGTACATGGAAAGTCTTAGGAGTGGCTGGAGATCAGGGCTGCTGCTGTAGCCTACTCAGACACACATGCTAAAGAGCTGCCCTTGAAAACCCCGTATCTGAGATTCATCAGAATGCATAGGAAGGGTGGGGAGAGGGAGATGGTCAGACCACAGGTCAGTTAATCAGCAGGCTGAGCCCTCCCCCCACACTTGATGTCATTTCCAGAAAAGGACAGGGAATACATTCATCAGCTTATAGGGAAGATGGGCACGAAGAAAAAAACCATTGTACCATGAAGTGCAAATCATGCCTTATAAGGATGAGGAGAGCCAAATGGAAAATTAAATTAAGGTGCTTGAATTCACAGGCTGAATATACTAAATCAAGGGCTGACGATTCCAGATCCTTGAACATACCCGCATCATTAGCGGCACCATTTAACATACTCACACTGATATTACTTCTTGGCTCCAGAACCAGAGTCACTTTCATTTCCCCTTCTGGGTGCAGGTGGCTGAGATGGAACAGCTTCTCTCCCATCATTCTCTCACGGGTCATCTTGCGGGCAGCATACAGACGGAAGCGGATAGCGCAGGCCGCCACATCCCTGGGCTCCAGCTTGGTGAAGGTGACCTTCTCCTTGAAGACAGGGTGGGGGCCTCTCTGTATGCTTGTCCTGCCCCTCTGTTTCTTACTGGGCAGCAACACTACGTGAACTTGCCAGGAGTTGACACCGCTTCGGTCCTTATCTGGGAGGCCCTGTGCTCTCACAATGGTCACTGTGAGCTTCTGGCTGGAAGCTCTATATTCAAAGATGACATCCAGGTCACCACATTTCGAGATGGGCTCCGAGACCCCAGTTGGCACCTGAAAATTGGCCCCATCCTGTTCCTGTTGCAGACAGAGGAAGAGATTAGGAATGGAAACGATAATGCCCAACTACCCTTTGGTGAGATGGTGCCCCTCTGCGCTCCTTCGGATCCCTGTGCTTTTTGACGACTAGCACATATCCTTATACATTAGAGGGGTCTGTTTACTGGTCTGTGTCTCCCTTGGGCTGTGAATTCTTTAGGGGTACAGTGTCTGGCATATGGTGAGGCTTCATGAATGTTTTTGGAATGAATGAAGAAAGCTTTTATAATTTGCAAAGTGTTTTCATATACACTGACTCTCAAAAAGCACAACTGACCACTATCATTGAAACTGAGATACTAAGTCTAAAATTAGTCAACTCTGCAACTGCCAAGAAATAGAACTTTCTGGAGTCCCCGGGAGAAATGGGTGAGTCTGGGCCTGCGCTCCAAGGGCCAGGGCTTCCTGCAGATGAGAATCCTGGGGCTCACGGACAGGTGATCCTTCAGTAGATTTCCAAGCTACATGGAAGAAAAGGCTTAGGGTAGAGCTTCTCGAATGTTCATGTGGACTGGAGTCACTCATAGTTTCTGATTCCAGAGGACTAGGGTGGGGCCTGAGACTCTGCATTTCTCTGTCAGAGCTGGCCTCAAACCACACTTTGAGTCCTAAAGGTTTAGGGGGCCACCTGCAGCAGCCGCTTAGCAAACAGCAACACCGGATGCGGAGACAGAACCCCTGGGTGGAAATCATAACTCTACCATGCGTTAGCTTTTTGGTTCTGGCCAAATAGGCCATCCTCTCTGTGCTCCAGCTGCAAAGGGAGCATTCGGAGTGCTGTGGTGAGGTTTTATGAGATATGGAAAAATACCTGGCTCAGACTAGACTCCATCAATATCTATCCCCATCAATGGACTGATGCTACCTATTTTCAAACACGGGCCCTTCATTATAAAATAGCACCTTTAAACAACAATTCACCCATAGCCAGTCAGATCTGGCTGAGAAAGCAGAGCTGACCTGCATTACTATAATGAAGTACTCGCCAACCAACTATAAAGAATGTCACCATAATTTGATTTTTTCCTGTGAAGTCATGATACTTACTCATAACTAATCTTTGACCTGATTCTTATTATACATTGGAATCCATTCTCATTTATGTAATTGAACACTAGGCTTTGCTAATTTAAAGACTCTTTTAAAACATATAATAAAGCAACTCAAAAATGCACATTCATCAACAAGATGTTCCCTGCAGAGCTGAGGTGAAAGTGCACGGTTCTCTGGAGTGAGACATCCTCGGGGACCCCAGGTCTACCATTTCCTCCCCCTACGGCATTGGATGAGTTATCTAATCCTTTCCATTCTCGGTTTTCTTCAACAGTAAGACGGGGATGAAAACTACTTAGAGGGTTGTTGTGAAAATGAAAGGACTTGACACACGGGAGACATGGAGTAAATGCCTTCTCTTTTAAAATTCACATTAGTCTACCGAGAAAATTTAGGCTTCTTGCAAAATAAGGGAAGCTCCTTATATTCTTTCCTCAGCATGCATTCATGTGAGAGTGTTTCTATTCAGAGGTACTTAGTTTCAAGTGATAAAAGTGGTTGCTATAGAGACTTCTGAGTACAACTGACTAGTGTAGATATAATATTAGAAGCAAGTCTCCAAGGAGTTAGGCTAACTCAGAAATCAAGTCACAGTCTTCCGTTAAAAGGCCCATCTATTTTAGCCTACTCTTGATCGTCTCTATATTGCTTGCTGGATCAGAAGTAATGATAGCCAACATCCACTAAGCCCTCCCTTGTGCCAGGTACCATACTAACCCCTTTACAGACTGCAAAAGCCCACTGTTATGCACTTAGACCTTCTTGGCCTCACCTTTTGTTATGTCTCCCCCTACAGGTGTAGCCTGTCGGGCTCTAAGTAGCTTTGGCCCAACACAGCCTCAGGAGATCTCACCTCCTGCCCATGGAATGCGACTCTCAACTCCCACCACAGGCCTCTCTGTTGATGTTAAGGATTGGAAAGTTACAGAATCCTGGCTGGCATTCATGTATATAAAGTCCAGCGTGTGTGTGAGGTTCATGCCTCATGCAGTAAACTTGTCTCCCCTTGGACAAGTATCCTAAGATCAGTTAATACAGCTTCTTACAGCATGGGCCCACAAGATCAAGCCATGAGTCACACTTTGTAGTGGCCAACTTGATTACACATTCTCATATGGCTCTCCCTTCCTCCCTGCCTCACTGCCCCCTTGTCCCTTACTCTTGTTCCCAGGGATTGTATATCCTGACAAAGTAGACTGCTTTTTGGAAAATCCAGCTAAGAAATATTATCTTTTAAAATATTCACATCAACCTAATGAGATAGGAATTTTAATATCTTCATTTTATGGGGGAGGAAACTTAAGATTGAGAAATTCACTCCCTGCCCCAACATCATATGGGCTGCCAGGACAATGCAGGATTTACCAGTATTAATGCTCAAAATCCCGAACCTTATGTTGAACCACGATGTCTCCCTTCTTCTCCCCAGGCCTCTCACCATAGCTATTTATCTTTGTAGTAAGTGTGTGGGGTGAGGCGGGAGTAAGATGAAAGATGGAAATACGTACTACTTTGAATTTCACATCCTTCTAAGTCCCTACTCTTAATGATAGTTAACAGTTCCCAGTTTTGTCAGCAACTTCAATGTGAGGTAAAAATATTTGGGTCACTGAGTCTCTCTCCACTTATCCATCAGGCTATCTATTCGGACAAATGCTCACTCCACCTGCAGATCTGTGGGAAGTGCTTTGGAGGTCTCTGAGATGAGTCTCCTCAGAGCCCTGCCTAAGACAGAGCTGTAGGCCATAGCCAGGCTCTGGACAGGGCCTATCCAAGCTGTAGCACAGGGAAGCTGGGCTTTGTGGCCCCTTCCTGGGTTGATCTGAAACAAAGATTTGGGAAGGCTGGTATTTTCATAGCAATTAATTATTTCCACACATGCTACCTATCACCAGGCTCTCCTCATGCGGGTACTGTTAATACCACTAATCCATCTGACCTTCCTGCAAAGTAAAAATCTCTTCATTTTTATCCCCATTTGGCAGATTTTAATTAACTTCTCAAGGCCAACCAGTTAATCAGTAGAAAACAGAGATGAAAAGTGGGACACCTGCCTCCCTGTGTGCTCAAAATCACCAGCCACCCTCCCATTGTCTTCCCTGCCAAGCCTTGGGTCTGCAGGAAAAAGTCGATGGCCTTTTCCAGCAGAGAAGAGCAGCATTCAAAAATCCATCAGCCTAACAGGTAGTCACACTGCATGGCTGGTTTCCTTCTGAGGCAAAATAAATGATTCTTTTAGTTCTAATATCCAGATTTTTCTTTAAGATGGGAATACTTGTGCCATGCTGTCAAAACCCTCGGAGGTTTAAAGATTTTCTATCAGATTGAAAGCCTTTGTGTTTTAGTAAGATAGTGTTGATGTCATCTGTGTGGCCTCAAGTAAACAGACCTGCAATATGTTCCCGATGCCAGATACACAGGGGAAGACAGGGTTCTTAATACAGCTAAGAGGCAAATAAATCAATTCTTAAAAGGCAAGCAAAGGCTGCAAAGCAGGCAGTTACAGGAACTGCCTCCGAGCTGCATCCGACGTTCTACCGTAGGAGCACCAAATTACAGTTTTTGTCTCAAAATAGATGGGAGGTTGAATGGAGCACACAGAGATGTCTGGGTATTTTTGGAGTCTGGGAACATTTAGTGCTCTCAACACCAAGTCTTCTATGAAAGCTCCATGAGTCAGGCGGAGGGGAGGCTACCTGAAGAAAGCAATCCCAAGCCTCAGGGAACAGTTATCAAGGGGACAGTGGGATCTGATAGGACTTCTTAGCAGGAAACCAACTGGGAAGCAGAATTAAAAAAAAAAAAAAAAGAAACTTACAAGGTTAATAGCTTTGGGTGACTCTATATGCAAAGCTGCTCTCAAGGAGCCACAAACCACGTATCCGAGTTACTGTTTCTTGTCCTCAGCGGTAACACCAACACATAGGCATACACCCACCCCCATGTGCGCACCTCCTTATGCTCTCTCTACACATCCCAGTGCAGTAGCGGCAAGGTTTTGGAACACGATTTTCTGTGATTATTTTTTCTTCTCCGTGAGGAGCATTTGGTATGTATGACAGTCTAGGTCCTAATGAGAGATTCCGCTGGTTTATTTTCCCAGTCAGACTGATGCTAACAAAATCCATTCACTTTTCTCCTTCCTCTTGCCCCACAAATCATATTAATATTTTATATACATATATTACATATTTCATCAAAATTAATTCCAAAGTAGGCATGAGACATTATTACTTAACATCTCCTAACGTCACAGAATCATAATAAAAGAGATCTAGCCAATAAAGAATAACCAAAAATGCCTGTTAGATAACGTAATGTTTGCAAATCTTTATCACGGTGCCTGGCACGTAGTAATTGTTCAATAAATGGTAGTGTCTACAATAATCACCTCCAATCATACCTCTGGGTGGTTAGGCATATTCTAGGGTAAGTTTTAAATAAGAAATACATTTAGAAGGATCATCCTTTATCAAAGATTTATTCCAAAAAACAAGGTCAATGGCCAGAGGGTCATCACAAACTAAAGCCACCTCCTAGATCTTGAATTCAATTCAAATCCAACAAATATATGGCAAGATCCTCATCATAATATCTTGCATCATTTCATTTGGAGGGCCATTGTATTTTAGTTTAATTTTCAAATAATTCTTTTATTCAAGTAATCGTAACTCAAGATTTGGGACAAATAAAAATAGACTCCGTTTAATTTAAACCATGAAGGAAATAAACCAGTCTTCTCTGAAGAACTAAAAACTCTTTTATATAAACAAGAAGTGCAATTGTTGCTGGGTCCATTCCACCACCACTCTTTTTTCCCCATTTTGATAGAAATTTATTTATGAATCTTTTATTGTGTACCGCCTTGTATTGGTACACACAGGGGCAGTGACTTGGTCATCTGAAAAAATTTTTATTTCAAATAAAGGCTCTTAAGATCTTTGTTTTTCAAGGCAATGCTTCCTTTTTGGAGAAATTTTTTTCTTGAGGCATGGGGAGCAAGAGGAAAGCAAGAACTCACCAGAAAGCACACAACACTCAAGCAAGAAAAGAATGGAAACAAATTACTTGCCTCTGGACTCCACATGGAGGAGCTGTCAGTAGCATAGGAATCTTCAAATCCCCGGTTATTAAAGGCTGTCTCCAATTCCAAGCTGCCTTCTGTAGACTGGCGACTGAGGCTGCGAGGCACACTGGTCTCTTGGGGAGATGCACCATGGTGCTTGGTGTTCCCCACCTCACATGGGGACTGTGAATGGGCAGAAACGGGGTCATCTTCACCGTAGGGCAGATTCTCGGAATAATTCAGCTGGCTGGCTCCATCCAAACCTAAATTCGTAATAAGGAAACTATTTCAAATGTACTATTACTTTACACCGTTTTACCTGCAGAAATTGAGCAGTAGCAACAACACAAATCAAGAACTCAAAAGCAAAACCCATTAAATGACACCTGCAGAAACATAGTTGCATCCACGTGCTGGATAAACTTGATCTATATAACCAAAAAGACCATTATTACACCATCATTACATGGGCTATAAGAAGGTTTAATACCTTCTAATAATATGAATATGAAGGATGCATGCTAATGTTAAAAGGATAAAATGAACACATAAGCATTATGTTGGAGCTAATGGCCACAAGACTTTGGGAATAGATCTAGAGAGCAAGAGCCACAATCTACTATGGAGATCATATTGTATCCTGACTCTACCATTCTTCTTTTTCTCTTCCACTTTCATCATCTTACACTCTCCTTGGAAGGCTTCAGTGGTTCTTTCAAGTAAAAATTCTCTACTTGTTCCATGGAAGGAACACTGGACTTGGATTCAGATGATTTGGGTTTAAATCCTAGCTCTGCGTTAAGAATTTACACAATATTCAAACTGTCCAAACCTTTGTTTCCTTATCTATAAAATGATGATAAAAGCCATTAGAGAAGCATTGTGGACACAGGAAATAATAGTCTCCTAGCAGTCACCAGGTTTTCCATAAATATTAGCCTTGCTTGCTTGTCTGGCCCAAACTGACTTCATCCAACCCAGGAAACCACATTTTCTACTGCCTCCCACCTTGCTGTCCCCTGTTTTTCTCTGACCTTAGTGTTATTCTCCTTTCTCTGTCAGCACTCCCTCACCTGTGCATCTCCTTCCTCTCCTTTAAGGTCTAGTTTACCCTCAGACAGTAAAGAAAAACTGGCAAGGTCTTCCTAAGCAATAGATTTCACCCTGACTTTCTTCCCACAACCAGCAGGTAGCCAAGGATGTATTCTCTCTTTGGTCTCTAGTCTCCTCCAGAAGTCACCATCCCAAGATAAAAGAAAATTAGAGAGAGAGAGACAGGGTGAGTGAGTGGGATGGCAAAGCATAGATCATGAATTCAGCTCTTATTCACACTGTATGGTCACAACTGTTTCCACTGTTGGTCTTAAAGCCTCCGCGAGAACATAAGCTCCTTGGAGGTACTAAGCCACATACCTATGCTTTCTAGTCTTTATCTACCAGTGGGTTTCATACAACTCTCCAATAACTTTCAAGAGTAAGCAGGTTAACAAATGCTTGAATCAGCCAGGTGTGTGGCAATACGGAGTAGTGTCGACAGTGGCTTACCAGGCAGTTTATGACCCACCTGCAGTAAACATGCAGACTTGAAATATATATTATCACCCTATTATCACCCTATGCAGACTATACAAAAACATCTTTAGGCAGACTTAGTACTCAGAGCACAACTTCAGACTCCTGATTTGGGATTTTGCAAAACCATGGCAATCCACTGAGAAGTTCCCCTAACTGCCTTGTCATTCTTAATAATTCAGTTCGGGCCCCTTGGAAACACTTTCATAGGACACCATAACATTTGTACATTCACACACTCAGTTATTTGGCAAACACACTTTAAAAAGGCCACAGAAAGTGATAGAACAAGGGATATTCCATATGCAAAACCCTACAACATAAAGCAGAATTTTCTTCTAAGGCTCTAATTAGCACATCCATTCCTCATATACATGAACACTAAAATGTCCTATTAAACAGTGGGTCATCCATCAACGTGTGCAGCACCCAGCAGGATTTCAGCACAAAATCTAACTTTGCCAAGAAATTACCCCCATAAAATTGTCTCATGACTTTAACTCCTATGGTGACAATACCTAGATCAGTAATAAGGGAATTTTCAAAAGCTACATTAAGCCTTGAAAAGCTATTCATAACTGAAAAACATAAGAACTATATTAATGTAACAAACCATTTTCCTTGACAGACAAGCAAGGGAAGAATTAGAAAAGCAAAGCTGGGGTACAAGTCACGAGGCAGAGGAAAAAGAAAGGGGATTCACCATTACATAAAGCAATCTTCCCATCCTGTAAGTTAAAGAGGATCGTGTCACCTTAAACACATACAGAGATGTATTTGCCTGTTGTCAGAGAAATGTATCCTAGCTTCTTAGAAATTATAGGTCATAATTATGTCACACACACCATATTTATTTTAACGAAAAATTTTTGCACTTTTTAGTCCATATCCCACTTTGACATGATATAACCCTATTACCCAGTTACTTTATTTTACACTCCCAACCTCTTCCCTCCAACCACCACCCACATACAAATACTTCTGCCCACCACCTACAACGGTCAGTTTTATGTGTCAACTTGGCCAAACTATAACTCTCAATTAGTCAATCAAACACTAATTGAGGAGACACTGTGGAGGTATTTTGTAGATGTGACTAAAGCCCTTAAGCAGTTGACTTCAAGTAAAGGAGATTATCCTACATAATTAGTCCACTGAAAGCCTTAAGAGGAGAACTGAGATGTCCCCGACACAAAGAAATTTCACCTATAGATTTCAGAGCTCTGTATTTCTGTTTCCTAGCCAGCTCCAACAAAAAAGCATAGGCCAATTCTTTGCAATAAATCTCTTGAGATTTTATATATATATATATATATATATATATATAATCACTCTCATATCACCTTTAAAAAAATTCAAGTAAACTTTACCCCAACATGGGGCTTGAACTCATGACCCCAAGATCAAGAGTTGCATGCTCTACAAACCGAGCCATACAGGTACCCCAATGTCACCTTGATATATATGAAATCTAATTGCTATACCACCGCAAACAAAACTGGACACAGATTCCAGGGATAATTGAGCTGTTTTAAATGACACCAGGGTCTAGCTTTTATGAAACATCTTAGAACTACATATTTCACAAGCAAAAATAAGGCTTTGTTCAAAAACAGTTAAATAAACAAACAAACAAATGCCCCGATAAGTGGACTACTATTCTACAGTCCACTTTTCAGAACTGAAGACCTGATATGCAGACTCTGATCTAGACCACTTCACACAAACCCGCTTTGACGTCACTGCGATGCAGTGACAGTTAATGCACAACTACACTAAGTCAGATAAATGAGAAAGAAAGAACTTGCCAGGGATATGAAGATAGCATTTGCTTGGTTCTATTAACCTCCCCTCTCTATCTAGAATGAAGGATCCCACTTGATGAAACCTACCAATAACTCATTCATGGTTCAGATTTTACTTGGATTTGGACCTTTACTTTCATTGGTCCAACATTTTGAAAGCATTTTTAAAGTGGAAGAATTGTCTACAATTAAATTTTATCTTGAAAAATCATATTTAAGGTAGAGTGAAAAAAAGCTAAGTAGATGGGGGACAGGCAAAAAAAAAAAACCCCACAACTTCTCTCTGGGGTGCATGCTTAATCACTTCCTTATTCTTTACTGCTGAAAACAAATTCACAAATCTAAAGATGAACAAAAAGAAATGACACAGAACAAAAAATCATGCAATAAAATTTACATTAACATTTCCATGGCATTTGATAACCTAAAATTTAGCATGCAGTTATCCCCTCCTATGAAAATCCTACTGATTTTCTTCAAAATCTACAGGTAATTTATCCAGTGCAGTGTGCTTTTTCCTCCCTCCAATAGAGAAAGAAATGTGATCTTTCCTGTCACTCTGTGTCAAGTTTTTCAGAATCACCAGTTATTAATAAATTTATTGCTAATTTCAGAAGGGAAGAGGATTAGAATGGTTGTTAGAACCCTTGGAACATGGGCCATTTGTATAAGTCAGAAACTAGACATTTGGGCTTTGGGGAAATGGGGCCATTAACTTTAGAATGCAGTGAGCTGCTCCTAGGGAGCAGCTATTAACTTTCATTAGCTAACATTTGCCCTCGCCAGAGAAGGAGGAACGCTGCTTTGGAACTGTGATGGAACACCAGCAAAAGAGAAAACAGGACAGGGTGAGTGAATGACAGAGGTCAGAAACTACCTATACAATATGGTGGTCACTTACTTAGGCTAACAGGAACAGCAATAAAATATGTTATGTGGGCCCATATCAATAAGTACAATTACATGACAGATAGCAAATGTAGTAACATTTCTGCTGACAAATAAATAAGGTTCTTTCTGTATACTCTCCTTTTTAAAATTTTTACTTTGTTCTTTTTCAGGCTGCCTCATAGACCTCGTCAAGCCAGATGTTTCTTCTCTGTTATCTTCTCTCAATCTCAGACTGTAAAATATGGAAGACCTACAGCTATGCCCCCATTGGTTTGACTGACCACGTGTCCAAAGGAAAGAAGGAAAAGATTAGGGAGCTCAGGTCATTTACAGCAGGTCACTAAAGTGGGCAATGTGACATCTCTTCCAGCTTTCTACCTAATGTGATCCACAGACGCTTCCCTTTTCAATACCCTGTGTCTACTCAGGGTCCCGGGCATAGAAGAGTCTGAGAGATGCTGGATCTTCACTAGGAAAAGCACTAAGAAATATTTCACTGCTCCTTTCTCCAGGTTATTTTGTGTGAGTGGTGTGGAGGGAGGGCTCTTAACAAGGCCTACTACCATAACGAGCCGCAAGCTGTGCTTACTCTAGCTCGGAGTATTTCCCCTCGCACTGCAGAAGGTCCTCAGTCTGAAGATGCTGGAGAATGGCAGAAGACCTTGCTCTTATTCAGCAAGCAAGTCTCCTGTGGGGCGGGGGATGGAGGCGGGGGCAGGGGGAGGGGACAGAAACTGCAGGGAATGAGGGCAGATGTGCAGGATACGTGCTGTTTGAAAAGGGTTATTCAATATTACTGTAATACATACTTTTACTTGAAAGATAAAATGTACCTGTGGCTTTAATAATATGAGCTATTAAAAGAAAGATTTCAAAAATTGTCTGAGGCTATGTAGACGGATAGAAAATAGACTCTGATTCCAAATGAGAGAAAAGGCACAGAATCTCAGTGTCAGCAAAGAGGTATGTAGAATGTTTATATTTATCAGAGGAGATTAAGATTTTATAAAGCTTAATAAATACCATGCTAATTCTAGCCATTAGTGTTCAAAATACACAAAATGATAACCTGTAAGGAAGGAAGGGGTCCCACAAATCAGGGGTCAAGATTTTGGTACTTCTTATCCATTCCTTCTCCCATTTCCTTGCATGACACCCCCTCTGTGAGGTTTGAAAGAACCCCTTTACTCTGTTCCAGCCTNAAAGCTTAATAAATACCATGCTAATTCTAGCCATTAGTGTTCAAAATACACAAAATGACAACCTGTAAGGAAGGAAGGGGTCCCACAAATCAGGGGTCAAGATTTTGGTACTTCTTATCCATTCCTTCTCCCATTTCCTTGCATGACACCCCCTCTGTGAGGTTTGAAAGAACCCCTTTACTCTGTTCCAGCCTGTAGGTCTTGCCTCATTTTCTCTTCCTCCCTGGACTCTCAGATACAAGTATAGTGATGGTGATGGACTCAAAGGTGTTCTTATCATTGTCCATCCCTGCTCTAGATAAAGAAAGGGTTTCATGCAAAGAATACCTTCACAGGCAGACACTTCTGTGTTATCCTCCTCATGGGTGGAGAGCAGGTGGCTGTATTTTGATTTCTGCTCCAATACCACCTGCTTTCCTTTCTCAGATGCTTCTGTATGGAAACTCTGGGACCGGGACACAGAAATCTCAAATTGTTTGATCACCTCTTCGTCACTGTCAGAAGATGTGCATGGCTCTTCATCATCTCCGAAGCTGTTAACTGGGAGCAAACAAGAGCCATGAGTCTCATGTGGGGCTCACAAGAATACGGAGATAGATAATCCAGAGAAATGGAAGAACATGGAAGAATATGAATGATTAGTCTGGATAAAGCAGACCCAAACCAGACAGAAAGGTTTTACAGCATTTTTTGAAACACAAATTTGAGTCCAAAGGAATAAAACAGGAAAAGAAAGTTTATGTGGGCAAGTAGAAATATTTGGCTGAAACCCAGGAGTCACCATTGGGACACACCCAATTGACATAATAAGACCTTTTGTTGAGCAAGGCAGCCCTGCTGATTTGTTGTGCTGCTGACATGTGCTTATAACTGGGAACAGGACATTTGACAATGATGACAGAAAATATGCTCTTAGCCTCATCTCTGTTATTAAAACACAAAGAGCCAAGCCCCACTCCAGAGAAGACATACTTGCAACTGAGAACTTCCAAAAGTGTCCTAGTTTTGAAGAGACACCCACAATAGTGTATGCAATTTACACAAAACAAAACTAGCTTATATTATAACGTTTTGAGGTCTTTCTCAGCAAACAACCCCACCCAAACACCCTTGGAATTATTTGTAACACTTTCGCCATATCCGCTCCCTGGCCCTTTTAGTTTCTTCAACAAGCCAAGATGGTTCTTCCCTTTGAGTTATTTGCCTTTGTTGTTCCTTCTGCCTGGAGCCATCCTGCCCCTGGTGTTTTTCTGGCTGGCTCCTCTTACCACTGAGGTGTCAGCTCCACTGTCACTTCATCCTAAACTCTTCCTCATTGTCCCACCTTAAGCAATTTTCTTCAAAACACTTATATTCCTCTCTTCGCCCCCATGACTTCCATGAAAATACCTGTTTTGTTACCTGATGTCTGTCCATTATGTAAAACAATGCCTGCTGCATAGTAAGCGCTTAACAAATGCTTGTTAAATCTTGAAGAAATTGCTGAAGATCCAGTGTTTTCTCCCAAGCCTGAGCTCCCCTCCCCCTCCCCACCAACACATACTCACCCAGGCCTCCCTGTGCCTGGAATATTGTCCCCCAACCCCTGTCTAGACTAGTCAAGAATCTAGCTCATCATCTGGACTCAGTATAGACATCACTTCTAGAAAGCCTTTCACTGACCCCTTAAATCAGGTTCAGGGCTTCTTCCACGAGCTGTAAAATAGCTCTCAGCCCTGCCCTTTTGGTGTTCCCTCCAGCTTTGTGACAGATTCACCTATTTAATTCCTAACCATTCCACCTAACCTGTACACATCAGGAGAGTAAGAGGCACAGTGGACCGCCCACTTTCGCATCCCTCCAGGCTCTATCTCCATGCCAGGCACATGGCAGGCTACTCTGTAAATATTTGTTGAAAGTGAATTGGACATGATAAATAATGGAGATTTTTTTTCAGAGATAGAGAAAGAAAGAGAGAGAGAATCAGGAGGGGGTTGGGAGAGAGGGAGGGAGAGAGGGCGGAAGAGAGAATCTTAAACAGGCTCCATGCCCAGCATGGGGCCAGACATAGGGCTCGATCTCATGACCCTGAGATCATGACCTGAGCCGAAGTCAAGAGTCAGACACTTAACTGACTGAGCCACCCTGGAGCCCCAGAGGGAAATTATTTTTTAAAACTTTGCTCCTCCCATAATGCTAAGTGAAATAAGTCAAGCAGAGAAAGCGATTATCATATGATTTCTCTCATCTATGGAACATAAGAACTAGGATGATCAGTAGGGGAAGAAAGGGATAAAGAAAGGGGGGGTAATCAGAAGGGGGAATGAAACATGAGAGACTATGGACTATGAGAAACAAACTGAGGGCCTCAGAGGGGAGGGTGGTGGGGGAATGGGATAGACTGGTGATGGGTAGTAAGGAGGGCACATATTGCATGGTGCACTGGGTGTTATACGCAACTAATGAATCATCAAACTTTACATCGGAAACCGGGGATGTACTGTATGGCGACTAACATAATATAATAAAAAAATCATTTTAAAAAATAATAATAATAAAAAATAAAACTTTGCTCCTCCCATCCAAAAGTCATACAGTAATTCTGGGGAAGAGTATGGTTATATTCACAGATGGGTCCTGAAGATCACTTCTGAATCAGAAGCTAAGAAGAAATTATAAAGACATTTTTTTAAGAAAAACTACTTTTAAATACCAGCCTGGTCAAAACATCTATTCTCTGTCTTATTTAAGAATTGATATTCCTGAGTTTGTTTAGAAGATTAGTAATAATAATAAACACTTATGTGTTTGTTTTTTTATGTGCCAGGAACTGTCCTCAGTGCCTTACACATATCTCATTTAATCCACATGAAACACCCATTATTGTTCTCACTTTCCAAGTGAGAAAATCGAGAAAAAGAGAAGTCTACAACTGGCTGAAGATCACACTCCCAATAATAAGGGGTAGAACTGAGATTTGAATCAAGGTAGCTTGTCTCTAGAGGCCATGTTTCTAATTATTATTCTGAAGAACCAGAGAGAGGCAGTGGAAAGAACCCTTCTGTATGCTCACATCAACTAGGTCAACTAGCTCAGCCCCCGCAGTCAAATCTCTCAACCTGTCCAGAGCATTTCTAATGTCCAGAGCATTCCCCAGGTCTTCTCTAGATCTAAGTTTTCTGACTCCAAACTTCCTATCCAACAAACATCAACACTGGATCTGTTTTGCTCTTTTATGGAGCAGCTGATCCAAGAATACAAAAGCACATCACTGTCAGCTCATTCAATTCTGTTAGCTGTGACCAGCACCAGAAAGACCTGAAAAGCAAAGTGTCAGAAGACACTAGATATCCGCTAATACTAAAAAACTGTCCCCACAGAAAACCATCACAAGGGTCCTCCCATGTCTCAATGTGCTGTGCAAAGCACCTGGGGGATAGACCATCACATATGGGAGAGACCCAGAGACCAACGGAGCAAAATTAAACTTCCTTCACCATTAGAGCAAAGGACCAGCTAAGCACCTGGGAAGGAGTTAGGGGGATATATGCATGGGAGGGGTGTTTGGATGAAGCATTCGTTGCAGCTCTGAGATTCCATTCCATTTGCATTACTAGGTCAGATTTTAAAATGTTAAGTAGTCATAGTCAATCTCAAATTGAGTGAGTGGATATTTCCTCATCTATAAAATCAATAATTAGAATTCATTAATTTTTTTTTAGAATTCATTAATTTACCATTATATGATCCCTAAGGTTTTTTATTTTTCCCAGTGAGTCACTGATCATCCACAGAGGAAAGATTTCCATTTCACTAAACGTATACTACATTCCAGATACCTTCTTGGGACTTTACATATATTATCCCATTTAATCATCACAGCAACGCCATGAAGTAAGGATCATTATTATTCTCATCATAGAGATGGAAAACAGAGGCACAGAAAGTTAAGTAACTTGCCCTAAGCAACAAAGTTAACAAAATAACCAAATAGGACTTGAACACAGAACCTATGTTTTTAGCCAGTGTGCATATCATCAAACGTTATCACATGAGGACACTGGAGCCATATCTAGCTTACTCTGCAGAGTGAGGTGAGGGTGGTCTGCCACTTCCAGAAATCTGCCAGGAAGTTGCCTCCCTTGTGAGAAGAGAAGAGCAGTCAGTCCACGTGGGAGTGAATACATACAGGCAGGCTGCAGTATAACTGGCCTCTTGCTTCTCATGCGATTAGAAATAAGACTGCATGTGTTATTCTAAGCCTCACTCCCCAAGGATCTCAGGGAATTCTCCATTTAAAAATGAAACCTGCCATCCTTCCTGAAAACCTCTCAGCATCAGTGTAAGTCACTAGTGGCACTATTACAATAATAAAAGCAATTCCATATACAGTATGTATCATGTGCAGGCACTATTCTAGAACTTGACATATTTCAACTTATTTACTCCTAAAGAATAGGTGCTTTATCATTCCCATTCTGTGGATGGGAAAACGGAACCAAAGTGAGGTTAGTAATTTGCCATAGTCATAACAGTTAGTAGATAGTGGAACCAAGATTCAAACCCAGGCTATACTGCTCCAAAGTCAATGTAAAGGAACATAATGCTCCCTCTACCATCTGCTGCCTCAAGGGGGAAAAAAAACTTTCTAAAATCCTGGTCAAAATCTACACAACTCTGTTTTATCACTAAGAACACAAAATCACATAGGTTGAGCTGGAAAGAATTTTTATAAGCATCTTTTTATTTTAAAGATTTTATTTATTTATTTATTTATTTGACAGAGGGAGAGAGAGCACAAGCAGTGGGAGCAGCAGGAGAGGGGGAGGGAGAAGCAGCTTCCCTGATGAGCGAGGAGCCCAACACAGGGCTTGATCCCCTGGGATCATGACCGGAGCCAAAGGTAGACGCTTAACAGACTCAGCTACTCAGTTGCCCCATAAGCATCTTTTTTTTTTTTTTTTAAAAGATTCCTGCTACTTGCCCTGTAATGAGTCTATGTCAACAACTAAATAGCTAATCTGGATTTCATTCAACTTAAATTTCTGAAAATCATAAAGTCTCGTCTCAGTTGTGACACTTATTTCAGAGATAAGATAATACTTAAAGAAACACACTGTAAATACCAAGTTTAAACCCTGTTCAAGCTAAGTACCTGGGAAATGGCACAGTGGGGATTTGTATTGAAGTCTTCGCCCCTTCATCCAATTAGCTTGCTAAAATAATAGGGAAAAATTGCACAATTAACCATGAATGTGGATACATCTTAAAGTTGAGATTGTTCATTTCACTCACACACAGAATACAGAGGGATCATAGATAGCAGGAAAGTACCCACCACCAGAGAGAAGGCAGACTCTTCTGCAACCTTTCTGACGCTTGGCCACCCAGCTTCACCCCTTTGTTCGCACACTGTCGAGGTGCTACTGTGGGCTTCTTGCACTGGCAGGAAGATCATGTCTCGGAAAGGTAGAGCGAGCTGACTGAAGACACCAATACCGGATTCCTACTACGGTGGGGTCAGAATGTTCCTCCCTCTAAATTTTAGTGATTTTTTTCTAGTTTAAGTAGGAAGGAGCAGAGCAATGCCATCTTTATCCTTCACATTTAAGTAAAGAAGGTGAGGCCCCAGAGCCACAGAAACTGCCTGTCAGGTACAACATCAGTCAAGACTGAAGTGGTTAAGAGTGTGGAATCTGGAGCCACGCTGCCCAGCTTTGAATTTGGGATCTTCCATTTGCTAGTTTGGTACCTAAGCAAGTTCCTTATTCTTCCTGAACTCTGGAGTCCTTATTTTGAGATTCCTTACTTCTTAATGTTGTTGAGACAACTAAATGAAATAAACTGGAGTACCTGTGTGGCTCAGTCGGTTAAGTGTCTGCCTTTGGCTTGGGTCATGATCCCAGGGGCCTGGGATTGAGCCTGCTTCTCCCTCTCCCTCTGTCACTCCCCAAGCTTGTGCGCTCTTTCAAATAAATAAAATCTTTTAAAAAAATAAATGAAATAAACGACTTAGCACATGCCTGGTTTGTGATATGCTCAAAAATGTTTATTATTATTATTATCCCCCATCATGGCAGTGCCCTGGTTGGAAACCCTCTTATGAAACCTTGCATTTACATGCAAAGGAAAGAATGTGCCTGTTCTTGCAGGGTCTAACTTGAAAATTCATCATCAGGGTTGTTGTAGGGTAAAGGTGGAAGAAACAAGGGCTGGGAGAGGAGAAGATTAAGCTGATAATGTGAATTGTGTTACCTTCTTTACCTCACTATCCTTTTTCCCAAGCCTGGAGGTGGAGTGCTCTGTAAGAGCTGGCAATGCTGTCTGGATGTGGGCAGTGCCCAACACCTGCTCATTTTCTTGTTTCTTTTAAGGCAACAAAACCACCAACTGGTGATACAAGGGAGGATTTCTTAAGCCTGTCTGCTGCTATTTCACAGATGGAGTTCGAATTTATAAATGATCAGTGCAGCTCTGAGCTTATTAATTTGTTCCCACCCACATAGGAGCAATTAGGTGGAAGGAAGCACTGCTCACATCTTATACATGGGAAGTGGAGACAGGCGGGGGTGGGTTGCGTTCAGTGGTGCCACACCTGGGTGCTACTTTTAGCTACTATTGCAAGAAATCCCTTCCATACTAGATTTCTCAAATACCCACAGCAAATGTCTGCCCAGGATGGCTGGATAAGGATGGAAATAAGAACAGCAAGTTGGTTAAAATGAAAAAGTAGAAGGGAGGTCAAATGAGACAACTGCCCATTTCAGATCCTAAGCAAGTGGCCACAGTCCTAGAAGCATGATCCAGCCATTATTGGATTCAGGCAGGAGAGAAAAAGATTTTTTTTTTTTATTAACCAGCCTTAGGGGTTTTTTTCAGACTATGTTCTGTGGAAGTCTAGGGTTCCACAAAGGAGCTTCCAGGCCACTTATAGAGTGGACATATGGGCGGTTCCACTGAGCAGGTTGGGCCATATACCCTCTAGAGTCAGGGCTATTTTGCTCTAATATTATTTATATTTTTATAAGATTCTGTTGGGAAAAAAAATAGGCGTCCTGACACTTTTTAAAAGTTTGAAAAACATTGATATAACCCAACTCCCTCATTCTACAGAACAGAAAGTGGGTCTGAGGTTACTTAAGGGCTTACCTATAGTTAAATAGCTAATTAATGACAGAGGAAGGACTAGCACCAGGTTCTCCTGTGCACACCTGCTTTGTCATCCTGTACCTTGTGTGAGATATTTCGACAACTCCATTTCCTATATGCACAAAGGGGTGGCACTTGTAACAGATATGAGTGAGTCAAAAAGAAAATCTTTTATTAAAACTAGTTGCAGATCACTATACTAGGGAAAAGTTATAATATCAAAGATTCCAGTTCTGAGAACAGCTGAATAAATGATTTGAACTCAACTAAGATTAACTATAAATTCATAAAAAAAATTTGTAGTCAACTATTTGAAGGCATAGAGAGTAAACAAGAGCAGGGACAATCTAGAAGGGATCCAACTTTTGAAAGAAGGAAACTTCCCTGGGAGAGATACATGGTTACATTGCTTTTCTGCTAGAAGTACCACCAAGTCCATGAAGCACAGGACGTCTAGGACTCTGGCAGACATAGAAGCCTTATTGACTTAAGGTGTCAGGGCAGCTGGAAATATAGGGGGAAATTCCAGAAAGGAGGGAACCACGAAAAAGAGCTTCAAAATCTGCATATGAACTTGGCAAACACTTGACTGAAACCTGAAACATGAATGGAGGGGCAAGAATCCAAGGAACCCCCAGAAGTAACAGCTAGAGGGTTAAAGTCTGAGCAGACGTTTTGGCTGCAGCCTACTTCAGGAATCAGGAGTTTGAATCTGAAAGAACCAGCTTCTAGTCCTGTTGATCTGCTGTACTGTGCTCCTGGTTTCTAATTCAACATGAATGGAGGGGCAAGAATCCAAGGAACCCCCAGAAGTAACAGCTAGAGGGTTAAAGTCTGAGCAGACATTTTGGCTGCAGCCTACTTCAGGAATCAGGAGTTTGAATCTGGCCAAGTTAGAGACCCCAGGTATTCCATTAAAACTCTAGACAGATCAACCTTAGAGTTAAGACTAAAAGTAAAACTAAAACAAACCAATACTCCTTAAGATCAGAGGAATCAACTAATAATTTAATTGTGTGCCAAAACAAAAAGTAACTTACTTCTCTTCCCCACCAGGCCAAACTCATCCAAGATAAGAGAGGAAGCATCCTGAAAGCATCAGGGGTGGGGTGATAGGCTCAAACTATGGGGATCACACAAAGGCTGCATTATAATAGGCAGTATTCTGAACAGACCTGTATCTGTACTCACCAGGCCCTCATTTCTCATTATCTGACTTTCTCAACTACAAATGCTTCCTGAACACTTGACTTTGACAATCACTTTCAGGTGCATCACTGCAACAGGGCTCACCTGGACAAGAGCAAGTGCTAAACTGTTAACCTCCCTGACTCTTTTCAGCACTGCTCTCTAATATGTAAGCCTCCAACAAGGGAATTTCTTGATAGGACCCAAATGTTGTGTTGTTTTCCTGCTGTAGTGGCATTTACACACAAATTAATGGCCAAGACTGTAATTTACTCTGCTGAGAACTGTGGTGACCTGATAATTAAATTTCTGCACAGGCAGAGAAAACACAAAACCAGAACGGTTGCTCTTGCTTTTTTTCCCCCAACCCCCAACACTTTTCTATCACTCCAATGAATCCTTACAAGCAAATGGGAATCAACATTTTAATTTACAAATGTTCTGATTAGGAAGACAAAAAAACAAATTCCATTGCCATGGATACTAAAATGAAGGGCCTGGGATGGGTAACCAAGGCTGAGAGAGATAATAAACATAGCTTGAGATGTGCAGGTGTTGTGAGTTTTTAAAATTCTAGCTATTCAGTTCATTCACTCATCTTTCCATCCCATGCTGCAAATCATTCTCAAGGCAGTTTCCAAAGTTATTGTTTTATCTTGCAATAGAGCCCAGTCAAGCTACAGAGATAATTCCTATAAGGCAGTCTCAAAAGCTCCTCGGTACCAGGTCTACAGTAAATATATCAAATATATCATGATAACTGAAAAGAAATAGGCTGAAAATGCTCACTTGGCTAAGTAAGGGCTTTTTTAGAAGAAAAATGACAGCCATATTCCAAGAAAAGGCACACAATTCATACATCATATATTCATTGGTGGTATGCATTTATTAGAATAGCAGCCCTCAATGATGCCACTGATATCAGATAATGAATAACTTCTCTCCATTTGCAGAAAAGTTAATGAAAAATTTTCCAAATGTTTGACTTTTCCCATAAAGTTTGGGTGCCTGTTGTCCCATATGCTGACATGCACAGCAGGTTAAAAAAAAAAAATTAGCAAAGAAATGAAGTAGCTAATCGTGCTTCTTTTCTTTGTTGTTTTGTCATGGATGCAATACTCATGGCTATGACTGTTTTATCCTTACAACATCTAGTCATACTTTCCACTGGCAAAATGAGTCTGCTTCATGATGAAAATAAATACATGAAAATTGCATGGGATGCCACAAAAATCACATCAATTTTTGGCATTGAACCACCTGAACAAGCCAGGCACCACTGAATTAGAAATGTTGCCCTGGGTATAATAATGTTGCTTGTTCCATCCACATTCTTTTTTTTTTTTTTTTTTTTTTTTTTTTTTGGGGTTTTCTTTTTTTTTTTTTTTTTTTTTTTTTAATGGGATGATTCCCTCTCATTTGGCTGTTTTTGTAAAATGTCACGTGGAGTTTTCACNTTTTTATAATGTTAGTCACTCTACAGTACATCATTAGTTTCTGATGTAGTGTTCCATGATTCATTGTTTGCGTCCATATTCTGAAATGCCGTGTAGAGCTTACCTTCTGTTATTTATCTTACTTACATTTTCTAAATGGGTTTATGTACGTGTGGCTCCTCTAACATGTTCAAGGAATTTGTGGCCTTAATTCATTTTTCTCTACCCTATCCCCTTAGTGTCTAACACACTGTTAGGAATAAAGCAAATCCTTCAATAATGAATAAACAAATGAATTTAAAATTAGTACGATAGGGTATTAGCCAGGTTATTCAGAGAAACAACCAATAAGGGAGACATATGACTTATATTTATTTATTATAATGTATCAGCTCATATGATTATGGAGGCTGAGAAGTTCCAAGATCTGTAATTGGCAAGCTAGAGACCTAGGAGACCCAGTGGTGTAGTTCCAGGCCAACTGAAGACCTGAGAACAAGGAGAACCAAGGGTGTACATTCTAGTCCAAGACCAGGTGAAGACCAATGTTTTTGCTCAAGCAGTCAGGCAGACAAAGTTCTCTCTTACTCAGTTTTTCTGCTCTATTCAGGTATTCAATTGATTGGGTGAGGCCCACCCACATTAGGGAGGGCAGTTTGCTTTACTCAGTCTACCAATTCCAATGTTAACCTCCTCCAGAAACAGCCTCCCACATACACCCAGAGTAATATTTGAGCCGTTACTTTGGCACCTGTGGCACAATCCAATGACATATACAATTAACTATCACAAATATCATACAAAGGCAAACGCAGAGTGGGAAGAAAACCAAAGAGAAGAGAGTCACATGCAGGTTTTTATCCCAGCTCTTACACTTCCCAGCTGCGTGATCTTGGGTGAACTTCAGTTCATTCATCCTTAAAAATTATGCCAGCTTCTGGAAGTCTGAAGTCCTATAAACCCCCTCAGGCTACAAACTCATAGAAATGCTGATAAAATTAAAAAGATACCTGGTATTATCCCAGAGGGGTAACCAACTTGTTTGGCTGATATCTAGGACATTAATGGCCTTGGGTTCACACAAGGCTGGATCTAAGACCCTAGCATAAAGCTACCACTCTTTAATAGAGGCTGATCTTTCTATGAAAAGGGTCTAGTAAATTTCAGCTAACAGTTTGGACCTAGAGAAGTAGCAAGGAAGGTTACTACTCATTGGAGATGTGAATGAGAAAAAAATTATTCCATGAGAAATAAAAACATCAAGCCTACCTCTCACAGAGATCTAGTATCAGCACGGCACAAACATCTGAAGGTAAGAAATTAATAAGGGAAATGGGTAAGCACCTATGAAATCCAGGAGACCCAACAGAAACAAGTGCAAAAATGCAATAGGAATACTTCCATAACCCAGTGCACAGAGGATTATACCCACTCACTAAGCACAAACGTACCCCTACTAAAGATAAGCTAACCCACAAACACACAGAATATAATACATAAGAGGTATTAAACTATCTTGAGTTGAGAGAGAAAACAATCTAAGAACACACAGTGATTTAAATAAGTAGAAGATTTACAAAACTTAGCCGTGTATTAGGTCACAGAAGAAGCCTTAAAAATATAATTATACCACATTCTAATCTCAATGCAGTTAGAAATAAAAGACTTTTTAAAAATTATAAAAATGCCTTTTGGAAACCAGAACCCACATTTTTAAATAATTGATGGGTCAAAGAAGAAACCCTAATTGGAATGATAAAATATTTATAACCAAAAAATAATGAACACATCACATATCATACATTTGTGGGATATATTTAAAGTGGTACTTAAAATAAATTTATGGATTCATTTAGGGCATATATTAGAAATCAAGAAAAAGACTGAAAATTAATATGATAAATGGTCAATTCAAGATGTTATTGATCAACAGTTTAAACCAAAACAAAGTACATGGAAGAAATAAAAAAGATAAAAAGTAGATGTTAATAAAAATGTTAATACAAAGAAAACATTAGAACCAGAGAAGATGAAGACAGTCTCTTAAAGATCAGCTCACTGACAAGATTAAGACAAAGAATACATTTATAAATATAATGGACACTTAAAAATCACAAGAGAACACAAACAAGTTTAAACAATTTTAAAAAGAACAAAGAGATAACATGCAGATTGATAACCACTAAAGAAGTACAAGTAGAAAAAAAATCAAAAAGTGACACATCACATCCAGATGGTTTTATATAACCTTTTCCAACTTTCAGTGAATAGGTAACTGCTCTTTTATATAAGCCATTCTAGAAGGAAAGACTTCTTGTATCGCTTTTTAAGGATAGCATAAACACAAGTAAGGGAATTTATATAGATCAATCTTTTACAATGCTAGTTGCAAATATTGTAAACTAAGCAGCAATTTATGATATATCAAAAATATATTGAGGATAAGAATGTATGACAGACATGCATCAGGAAATGCATATATGTATATATACATATATGTATGTATATATACATATATGTATAACAGTTAAGCATCAGGAAAATCTCTTAAAAGTACTTAACCACATTAATAGATTAAAGATGAAAAACACATAATCATCTCAACAGATGTGGAAAATCATTAAATAGGTTTCAACACCCATTCATGACAATGATTCTCAGTAACTTGGAATAGAAATTTTCTCCACCTGAAAAAGAAAATCTACCATGCTTCACACTCAAAAGTAAACTTAAACATTCCTTAGAGACAATAAAAGACAAGAAGGACACTTGATGTTATCACTTCCTCGCAATTCTGTACTGGAGGTCTCAAAAGCACTCTAAGACAAGAAAAATAAATGAAGGGCATGTGTTGGAAAGCAAGAAATGAAATTCCAAGAGACTGAACTTTCCATGTTAAAAAAAAATCCAAGAGAAGCCAAGGTCAACCTTCCAATTATTAAGGGTTCATCAAGGGGACATCTGCCTCTAATTAAGATGAACAACAGGTACCAAATTTAGCCTCACACGTGAAACAACTAAAAACCTGGACATAAAAAATGATTCTGAAAATATTGAACATTAAGCAACTAAAAACAGAGATTCCTGAGAGATGAGAAATAAGTGAGTAAGTTCTATATAGGCTTACCCAAACTGATGGCCTGGAAAAACTTTTGAGGCAAAGCTGATGTTCTCCCTGATATGAGGAGATGGAGTTAGGGGGCCAAGGCTGTGAGAACTTGCCAAAACAGTACTGAAGAGGAGAGCTACAAAGAGAACTCAGAGATCTGCTGTATTTGAAGTCTTCAGACAAATACTGATTAGTGCATGTGAGGAAAAATACTGAAGCCATGGAAAGAATTAATGGACACGATTGGAGATAACAGTACCTGGAGCTCACACAGAACCAGGAACATTGCCGGTTCAACTTAGCAAACACAGAAAACCCCTCATTAGTGGGGCATTGGTTAAACTACTGGGGAGGTTTTCACCTCTGTAGGAAGGAGAAATTAGCTCGAGATAAAACATTACTTCAGCCCTACCTAACAAAGTTTAAAACCAAGACCTGAAAGGATCAAACAGTTTCCAAGTAACTTATCCACATTCTAGAACCAGCTCAAGAAGGGTTATACATCCAACATGCAACAAGGTAAAATTTACAATGTATGCCATCCAATCCAACATTTCTAGGCATGCAGAGAAGCAGAAGAAAAAAAAAGTCAATCAATTGAAATGGTCTAAGAAAACACACAGAGAACAGAATTTGTAGGCAAGGACACTAAAACAGTAAATATCACTATATTCCATATATTCAAGAAACCGAAAAGAAAGACTGAACACTATAGAGATGAAAGATTCAAATGAAACTACGCTAAAATGAAAAACTCCACGGATTGGAATTAATGGCAGATTATGCACTCCAGAAAGAAGGACTAGTGAGCCTGAAAACATAGAGATAGAAACCCACCCAAAATGACACAGAGAAATAAAATCACTGTAAAAAATTGAACAGAGAACCAGTGAGCAGTGGGACAACTTCAGGCAGCATAAAATACATGTAATTGGAGAGCATGAAGGAAGGAGAGGAGCAAAGAAAAAAAACATCTGAAAAGAAGCATGGACAATGTTTTCCATGTTTGATGAAAATAATAAACCCACCAATTCAAGAAGCTCAACACATCCTAAGTCCAAGAAGTATGGTGAAAACTACACCAAGGTATACCATAACCAAATAGCTAAAAACCAGGCAGAGAATATTGAGAACAAAACAACAGAGTAAATCCTAAGGTGAACTATGGACCGTTGTTAGTAGTAATGTATCAGTTTGTTTCATCAGGTGTAACAAATGTACCACACCAATCCGAAGTGTTAATAATACGAGAAACGGGGCAGGAGGACAGAGAGTATGTGGCAACTCTGCATATTTTTTTTAAGATTTTATTTATTTATGTGACAGAGAGACAGCCAGCAAGAGAGGGAACACAGCAGGGGAGA
>NC_048231.1:4656934-4721492 GCF_002007445.2 Ailuropoda melanoleuca | reverse complement strand
GAGGGAAAAGAAAGAGAGAATGCAAAAAATTCACTTATTTAAGTGTCTATCTGCTTAATTAACAGTACCAGCCCTATGACACGCCAGGCCTAGGGCCTGATGTCAGCCTACAATGGTGAACAGTAACGTCCATCGATAGATGAATGGGTAAAGAAGGTGTGCTATATTTACAATAGAATATTATTCATCCAAAAAAAAATGAAATCTTGCCATTTGCAACAACATGGATGGAGCTAGAGAGTAGAATGTTAAGCGAAATAAGTCTGCCAGAGGAAGACAAATACCATATGATTTCACTCATATGTGGAATTTAAGAAACAAAACAAATGAGCAAAGGGGAAAAAGCGAGAGAGACAGAGAGAGAGACAGAGAAATCAAGAAACAGACGCTTAATCAAAGAGAACTGATGGCTACCAGAGGGAAGGAAGGTGGAGGGATGGGTGAAACAGGTGATGGGGATTAAGGGCTGCACTTGAAACAATGCGTCAGGTGATGTACAGAATTGCTGAATCACTATATTGTTTACCTGAAACTAATATAACACTGTCTATTTGCTGGAATTAAAAAAAAAACTCAAAAAGCCACACATACACATAAAAATAGACCTTGGCCCTCACCTGGCATGGAAGTCCACGAAGCAGGCAGGAAGAGTAAGCTCATTTATGAAAGCAGAAATAGCTGACATGGGTCAGTATGAAGACTGCCAGCTCCATTGCTAGAACCCTTGGGGTTAGATATGGTTCAGAATTTGGGTTCTCTTGGATTTTAAAAAGGCAATATGGTATACACACTATATATTATTTAACAATCCAGTGGTCTGGGGCAACACCTTGTAATAAAATGCATTAATAATTAAAATGTGAATATTCACTCTAAGAGAGATGAGTAAAGGCTCTAAACAACCTCATTTCAGTTCAAGTCATCGTCAACCCTATGAAATAATTCCAGTTTTCAATGTTTTGGACTTTAGAACTTAGGGCAAGGGTTTGTACATTTATATTAAGGCTAATGTTGAGAATATCAGTTGAAGATAAAAGCTAATTTCACAGATCTGATTTCTAGAAGAGACATCCCAAGCCATATGTTGGTATTAATAAGCTATGGAAGTCTTTTCTCCCCCACAAGATTTATTGATAAATTAGTATTTTTTAAGATGCAGGAATCTCAAATATTCTAAAATTCTTATTTTGAAATATTAAAGAAGCCCATTTGCAGGATAATATCCAGTTCTAGGGTCTGGAGATAGCACAAGGAGGTGAGGCAATTTCACAAATACAAGGAAAATCCTAGAAAACTGAAAGGACCTTGTGAACAGGGTTCCTGCCATAACTAGGCTAGAGGGGCAAAAAGCCCTGAAAATCACTTACTGCAGGGACTAGCGTTCTCAGAGCATCTGACACCTGCCTTTGTAGCTCAGAGGCAAAGGTGTCTAAGAAGTGCACTGACTTGTCCCTTGTTGCTGCACACAACAGACAATTCTCAGTTCTACTTGACTACCACCTCACAGAATGTGACACGCTGAGGGCATTCCTTCCCTGGTCTTCCACAGCAATGTGACCTCATGTCCTTTCACCCCTCACCTGGTCCTCCCTGCTCATCTCTTGGCACCAGACCTTAGGGTTCCATCCTGAGCGCTATGTTCAGTACACCTGGTCTTCCTGTAAACCACCCTCAGATCCAACTACCACCTCCACAATGATGACCGGGAGAGGATCTCTGCCAGCCTTCTTTCCTGAGCTCCACACTAATGTATGTACTCAACACCTGTCTCTGGCCTGGCTTTCTCCACAACCCCCACCTTGCCCATCCTGTTCCCGTCTTCCCCAACCTGTTACCTGCTTCCTTTATTCTCAATTTTTTGTCTCTTTGTGCAGAATGACCTCTGCCTGCCCCCAACTTCCATGCCCATTTCAACCACATTCTCCAAAGTGCTTCTGGCTTCATTTGCTGCAGGATCTATTCCCCACCCCCCAAAAGACAAATCTGAGCCTTTCCCTTATTCTTGCTCCCCCTGCCCTCTGTACTTACCTCTATGAAAGCACTAATCAAAATAATTTCACACTCTCCATGTACTCGTCCATGCTCCCTCCAGACTGATGGCTCCTCAGAAGGGGGAGCTGAGTCCCTATCTCTGCATCTCAGAACAAAGACAGTGTAGCATCAGGCTGACAACAACTGCTCAATAAATACTGGTTGAGAGCAGTAATTAAGTAGCCCCATCCCACTGTAGTGGGAGGAGTTGGAACCCCAAAAGCATCTAACGTGGAAAAACACCGATCACCATAATCAGGCACTGAATTAGGCTTAAAACAGATGTTTTGAATGAATCAGTTATATATTTTATTAGCATTTATGGCACTCTTTGTCTTGTATTTTAGATACACACAGATTAAATGAACTCCTGTGGTCTGGACTTGAGCCCCAACTTTTAAAGGAAATTGCCTCTCAAGCTCCAAATAGCTTACAAAGCCACACTTAGAACACAACTCCTTGGTAAAGAGGCCTGAGTGTATAATAGTGACATACCTTTATCCAATTTAGCTTCTATTAACCTATTTTAATTTCTTTTCACTAAACCTGTCAATGGATAGGTATTTGTCTCTTTAACGGAATTACAAATATTTTCCCTTATTATTTCCTCCCTGTATTCTGTTTTTCCTTTAATTGAATGAATTCAACCTTGTTAGGAGCTATTATATGATTAAAAAAATGGACAGAATCATCTGACTAAATAATTAGGACAAGGTAAAAATCAAGGCAGTGTACAGCACAAACAAAAAGAATTCGTATATTCAAAAACAAGATGCTAACAAATTTGGGCTACAGGCCCTTAGAACTGCTTCATACTGAGTTCTAGAACATATGCTAAAACTGACCATGATCCAAACTGGACTTAAGGAAGCTACCACCTCCAGCAATATGTCTAATAACCTGCCTGGGGAATTGGATGCCAGAAGTGCCTTAGGAGCAAGGGCCCTAGAAGATTTAATCCCCCATACTCAAAAGATTTGATCCTCCATATTCAAAAACGACCCACTGACTGCCCCAGGAGATCTTATGTGTGCACATGTATGCACGCACACACACACACACATACTTAAGGATACTTCAAACCCACTGCATGTGTTATTTCTGAAAAAAACCTCAAGGCAACCTGAAAAAACCTGTGGTCTGCAGGTATAATGTTCAGTCAACCCCACTGTCGACAGTAAAACTTTTGTCATTTGCCAGAAGATGCCTATGTGGCCTGGTTTTCATTTTGTTTGTGATGAGGGTTATTTTTTAAACAGCTTTATAAAGATATAATTCATATGATACACAATTCACCAACTTTAAGGGTGCAATTCAGAGGTTCACAGGGCTGTGCAACAACTACCACAATTTTAGAACATTTTCAACATCCCAAGAGAAAGCCTCCCACCTCTTTCCCATCCCCTGGTCCCACAATCCTCATTCCCTCCAGCCCTAGCCAACCATTTATTTACTTTCTATCTCTATGGATTGGCCTACACTGGACATTTCCTATAAAAGGAGTCATATAATGTGCGCCCTTCGTGACTGACTTTTTGCCTTTAGTATGAGGTTTTCCAGGTTTAACTATGTTGAAGCATGAATCAGTCATTCATTAAGGTCAAATACTACTCCATTGTATGGATATACCACATTTGTTTGCCTATTCAGTTGATGGACATTTAGGTTGTTTTCACTTTTTATCTAGTACAAATAATGCTGTTATGAACTCAAGGGCCAGACTTTGTGTGGAGATATGTTTCTGTTTCCCTTGGATGTATATACCTAGGAGTGGAATCGCTCGGTCATATGCTAACAGCTCCATGTTACCGAGTCCCTCTGAGAATTTTGCATTCCCACCAACTGTGTGTGAGGGTTCCAATTTCTCCATATCCTCACCAACGCTTGTTATTACCTGTCTTTTTTGTTACAGCCATTCTAGTGGGTGTGAGGTGGTGTCTTCTGGAGATTTTAAATTTGCATTTCCCTGATGGCTAATGATATTCAGCATCTTGTCATGGGCTGATGGCAATTTGTAAACCCTCTCTGAAGAAATGTTTATTCAGGTTTTTACCCATTTTTAAGTGGGCTATTTTCATTTTG
This sequence comes from Ailuropoda melanoleuca, assembly GCF_002007445.2. Lineage (NCBI taxonomy): Eukaryota > Metazoa > Chordata > Mammalia > Carnivora > Ursidae > Ailuropoda > Ailuropoda melanoleuca. Next base: position 4,717,379 of record NC_048231.1, on the reverse strand, counting down.
TTATTGAGTTGTAGGAGTTCTTTATATATTCTAAATATAAGTCCCTTACTGGATATACAATTTGCAAGTACTTTCTCCCACCCCTTAGGTTGTCTTTTCATTTTGTTGATGGTATCATTTGCAGCACAGAAGTTTTTTTTTTGTTTTTATGAAGTCTAAAGCATCTAGTGTGTATGAGCCACTTGTGCTTTTTTATCATTTCTAATATGGCTTTGACTAAACCAAGGTCATAAGGTTTACTCCCAGGTTTTTTTCTTTTTCTTTTTCTTTTTTTTTAAATTTTGCTTTATTTTCTTTTATGTATCTTTTTTTATAATAATATTTTTATTATATCATGTTATTCACCATACAGTACATCCCTGGTTTTTGATGAAAAGTTCGATGATTCATTAGTTGTGTATAACACCCAGTGCACCATGCAATACGTGCCCTCCTTACTACCCATCACCAGCCTATCCCATTCCCCCACCCTCCCCTCTGAAGCCCTCAGTTTGTTTTTCAGAGTCAGGTTTTTTTTTCTAAGGGTTTTATAAGTTTGGGCTTTACAGTTATGTCTGTGACCCATTTTGAGTTAATTCTTGCTTGTGCTATAAGGATTTTTTTTTTAGTTGGATGTTAGTTATATATTCACAAATTATAATGTATCTCTATATCTTTCATTTTCCTACAGGGTACTAACCCATTCCCTCTTCTCTCCACTTTGCTTATGCTCTAATACACTTTCTGCATAATAGCTAATGAACTTGTTCTTGTCAAACAAGTCAGTTGACACAGGATTGTTAAATTTCTTCCAGAATATCTGTGTTTACTTTGAAAATTGAAAAGTGAGATATGCAATGCTAGTTTCCATTCTTTGTGCATTGGGGTAGGGGAGGAGGGGTATTTCTGATTTGACAACCAAAATTTATACTTAGTGCATTTATTTGTCATATTGTCAAACATTTTATTTCTACTTTTGACCTGCTGGAGGAAAAAGTTTGGCTTATTTCATTAGTAACAAAATCTGAAGATATATTTTTATCTCTGATTTTATAGAATGTCTCAGAGCACCTACTTCTCAATTGTCCTATGGTTTTTGAGATGTACTTTTGCCTTAATATTTTTAAATAAAATACTTAGTCTTTATATATATTTTCCTAAGGTTATATTTTCTGAAATATTAACAGAAAACTATTTTTCTTAAGTTTATTACACTAACTTTATATCAGACATACTTTCAATTTCATGAAATATAATGTCTTTCAAAGGTTGTACTGTCATTTGTGATCTAGTGTTAGATTCATATTTAATTGGTGTATTCCTAAAACTACAGAATTCAAAATAAACCAGTTTGGATGAGTACACCTGAAATAATTAGGAATAAATATTTCTTTCATCCATTGCAATGACACTTCCATTAGGTAAACTTAAAAACTTACTGTTTACCAAAATATTCTTTTCCTGAAAAAACCATCAACCACCCCCACTTGTAACCCTCCTCAATTAAGTGTTTTTAAAATTTTTGTTACATATACCTCAGTGTTTTTTCACTAAGTTTAGAAGCCTCCCCAATCTATCAAAACTTCTAGATAAGAGCAACCAACCAGGAATTTAGAACCAAAAGATCGTTATCATTGTTCAGTATCATTACTCTATGTGGATTCATTTTTATAAACTTAAATACATAAATATTTATGAACTCAAGTAAGAATTTGCTGTGTGTTTGGATAAACAAAAGCATCTTAAGCTAATGGATATTACAAAAGAATTGATTTGGAACTGTCACTATTTGAAGGAATTTTTAAATAAACGATCCTTGATTCTTCTAAATGTCCTAAAATAATGGACCTTCAGGATGGCATACCATTTTAATTCTTATCTTACAGAGAAAGTAATTAAAACCCAGAAAAATTAAATGGTTTTTCCATAACGAAGAAAATGACAGATTTTTTTTTAAAGATTTTATTTATTTATTCGACAGAGATAGAGACAGCCAGCGAGAGAGGGAGCACAAGCGGGGGAGTGGGAGAGGAANTGAAGAAAATGACAGATGTTTTCTTAATAGCACCCTACATTTCTATGAAATTTTCCATTTTATTAAGAGGTTCAGTTGCTAACAATAATACCAACATTCACCCTCTTTATTTTTAGGCTTCCACCATCTTTCTTTTGTAACTTGACTTTCCTTTCCATGCTTACCTTTCTTTCAACTTACTGGGTCATCTATCTCATCATTCCCTTTTTATTCATCCAAACCACCAAATTCCCTTCTACCCTCTCTAGCCCCTGTCAAAGTAATTCACCTGCTATTCTGCACTGCATTAAGTTCACTTCCATTTTTACAGTTTGAAAATCATGCTGCTGCTTTTTTCAGATTTTAGTGGTCGCAGCCTCTTGCTTTTAGGGTTCAGATGAAGTCCATCTTTCCTGTACAGGTCTTTCCTCATGCCCCAGCAGTCTTTTAGTACCAGATAAACCTAAAGCCTTCCTCTTTGGGCCACACAAAACTATCTGACNTCTAAAGCATTCCTCTTTGGGCCACACAAAACTATCTGACACCCTCTTATCTTCAGTAAGAGGCTTGACTCCCTGGTGTCAAGGATCACTGAATTAGAAGTCGCCACTTATCAAGGTTTTCCAATTTACCCAGGGAGGTGAGTTTGATATTAAGTCTTTGCATGGGTCATGACGTGTGTCCCCTGTCACCAACCTATTCATGCGATTTAGAGGGAGTTCACTATATCCTCCAGATCTGTTTCCTGGACTGTAACATAAGGGGACTCTTCTGATTTCTAAGTTACTTTTAGCCCTGAGACACTATCATTCTTCTCACTTCCAGGCTCACGTTTGCCTTTCTTGTTTTCATGATTAGTGGAAGTGAAAAGATGCCCAAAAGTTCAACTACCTGTTCATGTAGATTAGTAACTATTTGCCTTTCAAATGAGGTTGAACTATTTTTTCCACCTTTAAAATATACTGTGAACATTATCTCCATTCTGAACAGCTCCAGTGTTTTTCTAACTATAGTGTTTGTGCTAGATGTGAATAGACCTGCAAATTAATGCAGTTTTAGCTCACTCAAAACCCAAATTGGCANGAAACCCAAATTGGCAAGTCTCTTTCTCTGAACTCAACTGAACAGGAGTCAGTTTTGAGGACATGGGTGTGTTTAACACAAGGAGGCATGTATTTATTTGCACATTGTGACCTTTTATTTTTTAACACATTGCACACATTTTCAGGGGGCTTTAAAGCAAACTTTAAAAATATTAAACTAAGTGGGTTTTAATAGTTCAAGAAAATCTGTTCTGGGTAGCTTGTATGCTTTTCAGTATCTCATGTAATTCTCACAGCAATGCTACGAGGCAGGTACTATTGTTTCCCCCATTTTATAGATAAGGAAACTGAGGCACAGCAGAGGTAAGTTAGCCTGCCTAAAGTCACCTACTCTTCAATCCTAGACAGTTTGGTTCCATGGCACATGTTCAACTTGAGACCAAATGATATAACATCTGTGATGCTTATTAATAACCAAATGCAACAGATAAATCATAGCCTTCATTTTCTTTCTTTGCAGCTTTTCAATTTTTTAATACAAAAGGCCACTGTCTAAAAATCCATGTTCTTTCATCTATGCCTGACTTCAATCACTGATAAAACACTATTCACTACCTGAGAGAAAGGTTAAAAAGCCACCTCTGAATCTGACTAACAAATAGCAACAAACATCTGTAACCTTATTGCAGACTGATCAAAGCCATATTCTGCTCCTGGCAAGGAAGTGAACAAGTAGTTCAGCTACAACTAAGAAAGAAAGTAAGAGTGAAAAACTGAATTTACAAGCTAGACAGGACCTGAACTGTTACGGAGATGGCCTCTATGGATCTTCTATTTTCCAACAAATTAAGGTAAATCAGGGCCAGATTGGTCTCAGTACAACTCATCATTCAAAAACATTTCAAAATTATTTCTACACAAGGTATTCATCACTTTATGCAATGGGTGAATCTTCAATATTCTATGAGAAAATTCTGTTTATCACACTTTCGAAATTGCTTTTCCCCCCTAGCAACGCAATATAAAGTGGACAAAGCTACCATTCTATTGTTAAGAAAATTGATTAAAAAAAAAAAGAGTCAGGGAAAGATTGGCAAAAATGTCTTTAATTGGAGCTGAAAGATACACTTCAATTTGGCTCTGTATTGAATATTTTCAATAATTGTCAAACTTTCCCACTGTCTGAACTTCCCTAAAGCATTAAATATCCCATAGCTTTTCTACACTATCTGCTGATGCCTAGCCATGGAGGAGGGTAGGAGGAATGGGTGGTGGAGAGTGGTCACCTACCAGCTGCTGTTAAAATCTGTCAACTGGCAAATGAAGCCTCCTGATTTGTGAGCAATTTCCAAAAGAAAAAAAAAATCACAACTACCATCTGGGAAGTGGGAAGAAGATACCACTTGGCAAAAATGTTTCAGAAAACACAGGCAAACACAGAAACACACACAAACACACCAGTGTGTACACACACAGAAATGCAATGCCCTCAAGTTGATAAACCAACAACCCTCCCTATTACTAAGCTTTTTTTCCTAATTACCCTAACATTAATTAAAAGGGAGATCAGAGAGTCGGCGGGTAACAGAACAATTGGATTCTGTCAGTAGTCCCACCGATGACTCACCATCCGACTTCAAGCAAACCACCTGTTATGAACTCATGGCGTAGCTTATCAATTTGCAAAGCAGGTGTGAGCATTCTCACCTTCCACAAATCATGAAGCTCATTTAAATGAGGATTTCAAAGAACTGTGCTATTCTGGGAATAGCATTCCCGAAAGGGAGTGTAACATATCATTTTAAGAGTTCCACATAATCTCCATACACTCATGAAGAATCTTCACAATCACGATGAAACCACCAGTGGGCATCGCTGTTTGTCCACACAGGTGAAGCAGAAAAACCTGACATCTGTTCCCAGTGTGATGTGTGGCTGCCATGGGTATTGGGGGCTGTGATAGATGCTCTTTGTGTCTCTTTTTTACCTCACAGTCACCTAAGATTTTGATCCAAAAGGGCCACTTCATTCCTAATTGTGATATTCAGGCTGGCCCTATGGGAGCCACTCAGATGAAAGGTAATTGTGTAAAGCATCACACACTGCTTGAAACTCTGGCCCATGAATTTTTCAATGTAGAATAGACATAGCTACTTTTGCTTAAAAGAAATAATTCCCAGAATTTGATATTGAAATGTCTATGTTTGTTTTTTATTATACTTAGCAAATTCCAGTAAGATTCCCCATTGCTTCTTCTCCTTGATTACAACTTCAAGGTACTGTCTATATACTTAATACTTTCAGGTTTGCATTTATAAATTAATTTTCAAGCTCCCTTTAAATTGTCTTTCAAACTCAACTGAAAATATTAATGTAATTCNTAAAGAAATAATTCCCAGAATTTGATATTGAAATGTCTGTTTGTTTTTTATTATACTTAGCAAATTCCAGTAAGATTCCCCATTGCTTCTTCTCCTTGATTACAACTTCAAGGTACTGTCTATATACTTAATACTTTCAGGTTTGCATTTATAAATTAATTTTCAAGCTCCCTTTAAATTGTCTTTTAAACTCAACTGAAAATATTAATGTAATTCCCTGCAACACATACACACACGTATTTCAACACTGGTTGAAATTATAACATAAGACTTTAAGCTTTTCAGATGTTTATGCTTTGGTGACTTTCCCCTTTCAATAATAAAACCTGTTCTTAATCAGTCCCTTCAAATAATTTTTAATTCTATTTTGACAACAATAATTAACATGAAAATTCCTATAAAATATCCTCCAACTTACCTAAAAGTTTAAACAGAGGGATGCTATGGGTTAATTATTTTCAAAGGCAGCATAACATTATGGCTAAGGATCAGAATGCCTGTGTTCAAATCCTGCTCTGCCATATACTAATTATGTGCCTCTGGGTTTAAATTCTCTGTGCCTCACTTTACCATTTTGTCAAATGGAGTCAATAATATTTCTTATAGAATTGTACATATGAAGCATGTAGAAATGTTTGACACACAGTTAGCTTTTGGGAAACAGTGTCTTTTATAATCATCATCATCACCTGTCCAAGAAGAGCATAATCCACTTATTTGAGGCTCTGATCAAACAGTTTCAAGACAACAGATTGAAGGCAGAGGCAGAATATAAATGACTATTCAGGGCATAGCATGGTGGTACAATCCACTTGAGCAAATTCTGCCTTTCAAAGCCCAGGGAGCAGAGAAACAGCACAGGAATAGTCCCTGAACAAAGAGATATTCAGATGGAACATCAACGCTTTGGGTGGCAAGGAGGATACAGATAACAACCATTTTACAACCATTCTGGTGTAAAAAAAATCCCAGAGATTTCTCCAATCTAAGGAATCATATCCCACATTTGACACCAGGGATGCACTGACTGCACAAAGTATAAAATTCCCTCTGAAATACTAAGACTCTTTTCATGAGGTTTGGGGGAGGTAACAGAAGGAACCGAAGACCAAAATATGGCTGCCTTGAGACTTCTGAGTTGTGTTTCCAATCAAGTACCCAAGCCTGATTCAACAGGAAGGTTGAACAGTTGAACTCCCTACATTACATCAAACATACAAGGTCATGACACTGGAGGAACCAAAGGATAATGATCAGTTAGTGTTCCCTCAGAGAGTAGTAATGTAGTACATGTAAGGCTGTATTGAAATACAATGGATGGCAAACTCATGCTTCAATCTAAAAAAAACAAAACAACAACAGAAANAGAACCGAAGACCAAAATATGGCTGCCTTGAGACTTCTGCAAGTACCCAAGCCTGATTCAACAGGAAGGTTGAACAGTTGAACTCCCTACATTACATCAAACATACAAGGTCATGACACTGGAGGAACCAAAGGATAATGATCAGTTAGTGTTCCCTCAGAGAGTAGTAATGTAGTACATGTAAGGCTGTATTGAAATACAATGGATGGCAAACTCATGCTTCAATCTAAAAAAAACAAAACAACAACAGAAACCAGAACATTACAGCAAGATAAGGATTTTAAACATTTTTAACAGCCAAAAAGATGTTGGCACCAATCAAGCAGAGTAGTCTCTGGCTGTAAAAGCTTGTCTACCCATCCCTGCCATGCACCCTCAGGAAACACACGTCTAGAATCACCAACCAGAAAATAAGGTCTCTCTCCAGTTCAGACCACAGTCCCCCTTCTTGGGCTCTACTTTCAAGGTGACTAGAATCATTTCTCATTCCAAGTCCCACACTGATACCATTAGGTCTACATTCATTCTGGAAGGCACTGCTATCACAGCTGTAACATAGCCAGGCTGAGTTGGGATGTGAAACCATATACTGAATCTAATGGATAAAGTCCCATATATTAGAAGAGAAAACAAGAAAAGTAAGAGGCTCAACATGCTCTTAGGGAACTTCCCCCATTTTTCCCACAGATTTTTTTAATGAAGTAAGTTACAGCTTAATTACAGGAAAAGATGAGTTTAAGGCAAAGAGCATGAAGTGGACAGAGAAGTTAGTTTTACAAATGATGAAAGAGAAAATCCACAACGAAGACATAATCATTACAAACAATTCTGTGGAGAACACATAGCATTTAAATGTGTACAAAATATTTTAATATACACATGAAAAAAATACTTCCCAGTCTCTAACAGATCAAATAAGCAAAAAGTAGTCAAAAATATGAATATAATTAATAACTACATGTACATCAAACACCATCCCTTCAAAGCAGAGAAGACATCTTATTTTCAAGTGTCAGTAAAGTGCTTATAATAGATCACATACTTGGTCCAGAAGGAAAAACCTAACACATTCCTAGAAGGAAAAAATGTTACTTGTTCATCAAGTTTAATCCAAGAACCTACTACATGGCCAGGCTGTGTGTGGTTCTGGTGTTATAGTAGTAAACAAGGCAGATAGGATGCCTGCCTCCACAGAGCTTTCACGGAGCTAGTGAAAGAAAGAGAAAATAATGGGTAATGATAATACAGTTTGAAATGTACTTCATTACGGGAAAAACATGAGTCAGTGGAGTCTCCTCCCCTTACACACTATGTGAGACTTAAGGAAAAAGAACAGTGTGCTAATGAAAAACCATCCATAAAAGCTGAACAAAAATACATATAAAAAAACTATTCGAACAAACGTTTGAAGTTATCAAAGAACTAACATGGGTAGGATTAGGGTCTATGACCCTCAAAAGGAAGGACGCCTGGAAGGGGAATTACACATTTACCTCTACTACCTCCTTGAGAACATTTTTCAAAATCCCAGGAGAACTAGAGCAGAAGAGAAAAAGGTCAGGGTTTAGAGCAGCCAAAAGCAGCTGAGGCTCAGGGACAAAATCCTAGGGAGAACCCAGCCTCAGAAAAATCTGAATAAAAATTCCCCTCAAGTTGTCGATTAATTCCTAAGCTGTACATGAACTTAAGAGAGCTTATAGCTGGAAGGCTAAAAAGCTAAACATAGATTTTATCAGCTTCATGTTTTAGGAGAGACAGAAGTTGGAGGTCAAGCTCCATGAAGGCAGAGTAAATTTGATAAACACTCTTTCAGTTGAGACCTTAGAGGCAGTACAGATGAGGAATGAGAAACATTTCAAAAGCTGAAGACTGAAAAAAATCTGCCTCTTAATGCCTAAAAATAAATTCTTATAAGTATCAAGGTGCCTGCCAGCAGAAAATTTTCCCTTTTTTGGAAGGAAACAAAATCATCCGGAGCCTATACAAATTTGGGTCCAAACTGTTGGTATTCAGTTACTATTTGGTGTACTAAAATACAATATACAAAACCAAATGACATCAAATCAAAGAGAAAATCAGTCCATAGAAATAGAACCACAAGTGATTCTGATAATGGAATTATCGAACAAGGACCTTAAAATGTGTAAGATTAAGAAGTTTAAGAATTTGGAAGTTAAATATTTAGACAGGGACCTGAAATCTCTTTCTTTAAATAATGAGTCAAATGGAACATCTAGAACTTAAATTTGAACTAAAATTAAGAATTCAACTGATGGGCTCAATAACAGATTGGACAAAGCAAAACAGAAATGAACTGAAAATACCTATACTGAAACACATAGAGAAATAGATTGCAAACATGGAATAAGAGCCTAAATAGCTTATGAAATACACAAACACACACAAAGACACACACAGTACATGCATTATATGTGTATGTGTATGCACATATGTAACTGAAATCCTGGAGAAGGATATGGCAGAAACAAAAATGAAGAAATAATGGTCAAAATCCTCCAAAATGGATGAAAGACATCAAACCACATATTCAAGAAACCCTCTGAACCCTAAGCAGAATAAATGAAAAGCAAACCACAACTAACTATATCATGGTAAAACTGCAAATAAACTCACAAATGCAGTCAGAGAAAAACACGTTAGCATCAAAGGAGAAACATTAAGACTGACTTGGGGAGCACCTGGGTGGTTCAATCACTTAAGCAACTGCCTTCGGCTCAGGTCATGATCCCAGGGTAGGGGAATCCCTACTCAGCAGGGAGCCAGCATCTCCCTCTGCCTGCCACAACCCCTGCTTGTGCTCGCTCCCTTTTCCTCTCTCTGAAAAATATATAAATAAAATCTTAAAAAAAAAAAAAAGGACTGAAGTTTGTGCTTGAAATGTACAACCCCGAGGATCAAGAGTCACATGCTCTACCAACTGAGCCAGCCAGGTGCCCCTTCTGCCTAAATATATTTAAAAAAAAAAAAGATGAAAGCTGACAATAAAATGACATATTTAGTACAGAAATAAAAAGAACTACCAATTTAGAGTTTTATATTCATAAAAATAAACTTCAAAAATATACTTCACATAAATTCCAAGAAATTCATAACTAGTGGACCGGCAATATAAGAAGTACTAAATAGAATTCTTAAAGCTAAAGAGAAATGATCCCGTGTGAAATTATGGACATGTAGAAGGAGCTAAAAACAAAGGAATTATAATATTCTTCCCACCAGAATAGATTCTTTCCTACTCCTGCAAAAAAAATAAAAAAAGAGAAAGTACAACTTTTCTTGAACCCATTAAAGACAGCTTATCTTTCAGCGCAACCAACTAATCCAACTAACTAAAGAAAGACAGGAGCCTCTAAAGAGATTCAAGACACCAAAACTTGCTTACCTTTTAAACCTTTTAAAAATTGCTAAAAACCAAAAAGAGTTAGCATGAGAGCCTACAACCTCTAGGTGTTGCAGACACAAAAGATATTTACTCCCACTCAGAGACCCTTCTCAACTGTCCTCATCAAGTACTGTAAGAAAGACTGGAGGCAGCCTCTTTCTTGGTGCAATCTTGTTGGAGGAAAACAGCAACCACTGTGGAAAAGGTCCACATAGATTCTTCCCCTCTATCTCCCGTAGGGCACGAGAGACATAAACCACGGAGAGAAGACAGAAAATCTTGTTGGCTTTAGGGCACAGGTGAAGACATCTGCAGTTGGAGAAAAGGAACAGAGAAAATTCTCTAACTCTATCAACTGAGGGTGGCAGGAGCACACCCTATATTCCCACCATTAGCCATCCCCTAGCTCTGGGCAAGAGGCATGATTACTGAGAAGGCCGTACCCATAAGAGTCTGGGAGATAACACCCCCTAAAACCAAATCAGTAACAGAACAACAGAGAACACCACCCCACTCTGCCCACTAGGCTAGCAAGTATCAATAACTAGAGACACCAGTTTCCTGCTAGGGTGTGTCAAGACCTTCTATGATGTGGAGACTAAAAGGAACATTTACACCTAAAGGTGGAACAAACATTAAGAGAAAACCCTCTGGCAAACCTTCCCCATCCTAAATGCCAAAGTAACACTAGAAGAATTTGAAGACTGTAGTACCTAGAAGGTAACCATAGCCATAATAAAACCTAAAGCCAGCTCAAATTTTGGCTGTTTTGACTCAACTCCTCACACTAAAGTCATAGCAAAAGATAAGGTATGAGTATTTCTAATCATAAATGCTATTTACCTTAGTTCTCAATCTATATGTCTTAAACAAAATGTCTAAATTTCAGAGACAAATTATGAGACACAAAAAATGCATAGACAAACAAGACACTATTGAGAGGCAAAGCAAGTAAGAGAACAAGACTTAGATGTGCCACAGATGCTAGAACTATGAGACTGGGAAATTAAAGCAACAATAGTGAATATATTAAAGAATAACAGAAAGGAAGATAAGATGCATTAACAGATGAGGTATTTCAGGGTTGGAAACTTTAAAAAAGAACCTAATGGAAATGCTAGGGGGGAGAAAAACACTGTAAGAGATGAGGAATCCCTTTAACGGAATCAGCATTAGACTTAACACAGTCAAGGAAAAAAAAACATTGTAAAATTTAAAACAGGTCAATAGGAATTATCCCAACTGAAACACAAAAGTTAAAAAAAGAGATCTCTTTTTTAAGAATAGAATATCCAAGAACTGCGGTCAATATTTAAAGATGTAATATGAGATACTGGAATCCCATTAGGAGGAGAGAGGGAACAGAGCAAAAAATGTTTAAAGAGATAACAGCCAAGAACTCTTCCAAGTTAATAAACAGCCAACCACTGATCTAAGAAAACGTATAGAACCTTAAAGAACACAGATCCAAGTAAACACACACAAACATACACACACATCTCATATTCAAACTGCTGAAAATCAAGATGAAGCAAATTTCTTGCCAGCTCTCAGAGAGAAAAGAACACATTACATATGGGGAAACAGAGATAAAAATCCCTTGTTAAAAATTATGTAGCCATAGATAATTGGAATGGTATACAAGTGTTGGGGGGGTAAACTATAAAACAATGAAAATATCTATCAAAAATGAAATAGAAATACAGGTATATTCAAACAAAAACAGAGATCTCATTTGCTGCACACTTGTACTAAAGACTGAGTTCTTCAGAGAGAAGAACTGTTAACACAGATAAAAACTTGAACCTATTTAACGAAATGAAGAGTACTGGAAATGACATTAAAGAAGGGAAATTTAAAAATTCATTTTCTTCTTATTTCCAATTTTTCTAAAAGTTAACTGTCTAAAGCAAGAATAACAGCAATATTTTGTATATTCAGGGCATATGTTAAAGTAAAATGTATGATGACAAATGATAGGAGGAGACTATGGACTCCAGGAAACAAACTGAGGGTTTTAGAGGGAGGGTGGGGGGATGGGCTAGCCCGGTGAAGGGTATTAAGGAGGGCACGTATTGCATGGAGCACTGGGTGTTATACGCAAACAATGAATCATGGAACAACATCAAAAACTAATGAAGTACTGTATGGTGACTAACATATCATAATAAAAAAATGATAGGAGGAAGTAAATAGGGATATACTGTTGTAAGGCACTTACACAACATGAACATTTAAATAATACTTTAAAAAACAGAATTAGGAGTGCCTGGGTGGCTCAGCTGATTGAATGTCCAACTCTTGATTTCAGCTCAGGTCATGATCCCAGGGTCATGAGATCTAGCCCCATGCTGGGCTCTGCTCTCAGCACAGAATCTGCTTGGGATTCCCTCTCTCTCTTCTCCTTCCCTCCCCCCTCCCCTGCCAAATAAAGAAATAAAATCTTCAATCTCCCCCCAAATTAATTACAATTCCTTGGGAATTTAAAATATTTGTAGAAGTAAAAGATAGGACAACAGAAACACAAAAGTACAGAGGTAGGTTTATATAAAATTAAAATGTTATGTAAGGTTTTTGCATTGTTCAGGCAGTAATAAAAATATTCATCTAGAGTAGACTTCAAAATGTCAGTGATGACTATTATAATCTCTAGGGTAACCATCTAAAGAATAAAATAATATACAACTAAGAAAGTTAAAGAAAACTAGACTAATACAAGTGTTTGATAATCCAAAGGCAAGGAGAAAAATAATGGAACAAAGAACAGACAGGATGAGGATAGAAAACAAAGAGTAAGAGGCCTTAAATCCAATTATCAATAACTACGCTAAATGTAAATGGACTGAATACTTCACTTAAAATATAAATATCATCATACTAGATAAAAGTAAAGGAAACCCAACTATATCTACAACCCAACTATATGTATATTCTACATTTAAAAAAGGCCCACTTTAAATTTTATAAAACTAGAAAGAAAAAAGATGTAGCATGCAAATAATAACCAAAAATAATATGGTATAATTATATTAATATCAGACAGAATAAAATTTAAGGCAAGAAGTATTCAAAATAAGAAACGATATTTCATGATAAGATGGTCAATTTAATAGGAAGACATAAAAACCCTAAATATAACTTCAATTTATAGAGAAAAACAAGGTCTGTAATCTTATTTCAAGATTTTAACATTCTTCTCTTTTAAACTGATATAACAAACTGAAAATAAAGTATATAAAAATAGAATGTGATTAACTGAATCACTCTAGTATAGGAAAAAATACATATACATATTATACCCACACCTTCATGATATGCATTCTTTTCAAGTTTAAATGGAATGTTTACCAAAAATGGACTATATGGGGTAAAAAGGACTATACGCTGTACCATAAAATATCACAAATTTCCAATTTCAAAGGATTGAAATCACAAGAGTATATTCTCTGACCATAGGGCTGTTAAACTAGAAAAAAAAAAAGATAAACAGGAAGGCATTTTGGATCAAATTAGAAAATATGTTGAGCTTAATTATAAGGAAAATACAACATACTAAGCCTGTGGGAGGCAGCTAAAGCAGTGTTTTTAAGGAAACTTACAACTTTAAATGTATATATTAGAAAAAAGTTATATATTTGAAAACACGTGACAGAAGAAGAAAATCTGAAAGGTTCATTATCTATTAAAGAAATTTAATCAATTATTTCATTTTTTTTTATAAAGAAACTCCAGTCCCAGTTGGCTTCACTGGTGAAATCTGCCTAACTTTAAAAAGGGAAAAATACCAAACCTGCATAATAAGGGAAAAGAAAAAGAGGTAAACATTGCCCAAATCATGTGATGATGCAGGCATAACCCTGATACTAAAACCTGAAAAGGATATTATAAGAAAGGAAGATTATAGAGCTATATTTTTCATGGACAAAGATGTAGAACCATAACCAAGATATTTGAAATTCAAATCCCTTAATATATAAGAAGAATTATATATCAAAACCAGGTGAGATTTTTTCCAAAAATGCAAAGTTAGTTTAACACTTGAAAATCAACCAATATAATCTACCCAGTAACCAAAAAAGGAGGAAAAAATCATAAAGTTATTTCAATAGATGCAGAATAAGCACGCAATAAAATTTATCTACTGGTCTATTCCTAAACACAGTAGAAATAGAAATTTCCTTAATCTATGACGATAGATATTATAACAGTAGTTACCTTGAGGACAAGCATGAGGGAGCTATCTGGAGTCTCTAATTTGATGTGTATGGTAATTACAAGAGTGGAAACATAAATAAACAGTCCTCAAGACTCATGCACTTCATTGTGTATAAGTTACACTTCAATAAAAGAATAAATAAAAAGACCAAAAAATAAACAAAATTAAAAACCTAAGTACTAGGACACGAGTTGACCAACAGCTAATAGACTAGAGAAGGCCTCCCTTATCTAGTCACACAGATTGACAGAAAAACATGACAAATGATAAAGGAAGCTCTACAGCTTTACAAAAATCAACAGGGAAGGAAGAAATTGCTCAACAAATTATAATTTGAAAAATATGGCCCGTCAGAAAAACCTCCAAGTGAGAACTTCACTTGATACCATAGACCAAAGTGAACTAAGGGAACACAAAGTTAAATGTAAAACGACCTCCTTTCCGTCAACTATGGACGAAAAGGCTAAAAGAAAATGTAGCGGAATATTCAACTGACAGAACTTCAAATGGTTAATGTTTATTAAGAAACTGCTGCAGGTCAGGCACCACTTTGAATGCTTTACATACAGCACACACTAAATACTTAAAATTAGGAGGTAACATAGATTGGAAAACTGAGGTCCAGAGTCTCCAAGAAATTTGCACAAGGGTCATCCAAGAAATAAATGGTTGGACCAGAATTCAAATTCAGATGGTGAAACACCATGGGAACTGCCGCTTCAGAGTGATACCTTCGAAAAATGGGACTTTACATAAAATTGATTTGGGATTTGATTCTTGCCTCTTGGTGATTCTGAACATAAAAGCAGTAAACAATCACCTCCCACAAATGACCAACTGACACTGTATTAAAAGCATATATGGAAAACAAATATTTGCAAAACATGACAAAAGGTTAACAGTAATGACACGGGATGAGTTCTTATGAGGGGATGGCTTAAGAAGAAAACCCCCAACAGTGAATAAAACCAGGAAAGAGCACCATGTGGACTGTCAGTAGACATGTTTTAAAAAATCGAACAGTTCACACTCCAAGAAAGAACAAAATTCCACCTCTCACGAGTGTGAACCTTCACAACTTTTCTTTTTCTCAAACCACCTGCATCCTGAGAACTCAGGACTAGAGTTTCCAGAGAAGACTCATGTTGGCCGCATCCATGTGAATTTCCATGCCTGGGGCCACCACCAAGAGCAGAAACTGCCCGCACCGGCTCTGGGGATACGGGGTTCCCTAATCAGCACAAGGGCCCTGTTCACTCCTAAACCTGCAAGGACCAAATTCCCAACTCACTTAATGATGTCCCCTTAATCCTGGGAGGTTCCTGGCACTCACTGGGAATTTTAGCTAAGCTTTGCAGAGACTCCCCGTGCGTGCGCTTAACAAAGACTCCTTAGGGGTGGATGAGCCCACCACTTGGGGAGGCCAGGGTCTGAGGTTCTGGCTGAGAGCCAGAGATGCTGGCTGGTGAAAATGAATTGTGAAGGGGAAGATAAAAACATGGAAACTTTTGGGGAGATGAAGTGGAATCTCTGTTACCGTGCACCACCCTTTCCCCTCGTAAAAGGTGGAAAACTTTGAAAGTGAACTCTGCAAATTCAATTCAACATTTCCTTGATGAATTTATAGGTAAATTTCAGAACTCTCCAAAGAGATCTAGAATAAAGTGTTTTTGTTTTTGTTTTAAAGAGGGAGGTCCTAGAGTTGTAGCCACTCTCCTAAAAGAGAAATAAGGTAATAGGGACAGAGGGGGGATAAAAAAGTGAACTTGAGTGAAGTCATATGTTAATTTACTTTTACCTATCTACTAGGGAGAAGAAGGAAAAACTCTTTAAGAAAATGAAAGCAGTGAGGGTTTTAGAATCTCTAAAATTCTTTCCAGCCTGCTATTAAATAAAGAACCACAAAATAAAGAAATCTCCAGACTTCAATAGAATGCCAGGATTGACAGGGCAATTTCTTTAGGAACCATTAAGTCTGATTTATGAAATGATCCAGATAAAATCAACTGCTTTGCTAATTCAAGTGTATCTCTAACTAATAAGTTAGGGGGTGAAGGAAGTATAAGGATTTCTTTATTAAAAAAAAAAAAAAGGATTCCCTTCACTAATTCCCGTTGCATCCCATCTCCAAGGTTTCAAACACTGCAATAACAAGTCTTTGATGGGATTATAATGAGAACACCATTTAGAAGAGGGTGTTGGATTAGCACTTTGAAATAATGCAATCAGAAGTTTATCTTCAACAGAAGCCCCAGGAAACAAGGCTGACGTCCCCTCCTGCTGGCGTGATCCTCCCACAGAGCAGACCACAACACTTTCCATGACTTAGATTCTACTCCACCGACTGTGCGATCACATAGCCAGATAGCAAAAGAAGACTCACTGTGTTTGCAAATGTATCATATAAAACAAACACCTGGGAGCCTGGAGCATCTCCTCCAAGATTCTATTTGACAAAAGACCATAGAGAGACCAAAAAAAAAAAAAAAGAGAGAGAGAGAGAGAGAGAAGGAATATTTGAGAAAAAGGAAATAGTTACATGGCTAACTCTGTGCCTGGTCTTGTGTAAGTTCTCACATTTAAGTAGATACTGCTATCCCCTGTTGCAGATGAGAAAAGAGCACCTCCTTAGGTTAAGTAATTGTCCTTGCTTATACATCAAGAAAGTAGCAATTTGACATTGGAACCTCTATGGCTCCAAAGACCATAGTCTTCACACACAGCTCTCTGTGATAATTCAGAAAATGGAACTGATTTTTTTTTTCATGAGGAAAAAGGTATATCTTCATTTGTGAGGTGCCTGGGTACCTCAGTCGGTTAGGTGTCCCACTTCTTGATTTTGGCTCAGGTCATGATTTGGGGTTGTCAGATCGAGCCCCTGTGTCAGGCTCCATGCTGCTTGGAGCCTGCTTAAGATTCTCTCTCTCCCTCTCCCTCTGACCCTCCCCCCACTTGCTTACTTGAGAGCTCTCGCTCTCTCAAAACAAAACAAAACTTCATTTGTGTGTTTTTTCCATGTTCCCAGATTTTTTAAGAAAATAAGCAGATTCTAATTCTGCTGGATCACCTGTTAAAACCTAAGTCTCAAAATAAAGTCTTTATATTACTACAGTGTTATTTCCTCTATTAAAGTTTTAGCTCACTTCTAATACTTGTGAAAAGTGAAGAAAAACTGCGATCCTTACATTTCAAAAGCTTATTGTTCCTCTTATTACAAATCTAAAAGCATCTCAAGGCAAATTCTGGCACTCAATTTGTGAATGCTGTCAGAATAAACTATTTGAAAACAGGATATGCCAAATATAAAAAAAAAAGTATTCATTCCTTTTTTCAACAAGTATTTATTTCTTACTACCATAAGGCAAGCACTTCTAGGTGCAGGGAATACATTAGTGAAAGAAATGCATAAAAATGCTTGCCCTCATGGACACAAATAAGTAAAACAGGTCAAATACTGAAAAGTGCTGTAAAAAATGGTATACAAAGGGGATGGGTAGAGACTACAGTCACGTGATCAGCGAAGCCTCTGAGAAGGGCCATTTGAGTAAAGAGCTGTGTGAAATGAGGGAGCAAACACCAAAGACACCCAGAGGACAGGCCTTCCAGGTAGTGGAAAGAGCTCATGCAAAAGCCCTGAATCATCAGCACAGCTGGTGTTTTAGAAGAAGATCTGAGGGCCCCAGAGCCACTGGGACAGAGTAAACAAGGAGGAAAATATTGGAATGAAGTCAGAGAGGCAGCATGGGGAGAGATTATGAAGTACCACATAGCCACTGATAAAGCTCTGGCTTTTACTTTAAATCAGATGGGAACTACTGACAGCACAGGAATGACAGGTTCTAACTGAAATTTTGAAAGGAACACTGAGCACTGTGTTGAAAATGGGCAATGGGAGAAGAGAGGTGGATATGGAGAAATCATGATATAAATTCAGTAACATGGGAGAAAGATAAAGGTTGCTTAAATCACCATGATAGCAGTGATAGTAGAAAGAAACAACCTGATTCTAGATATATGTTTATTGTAGAGCCAACAGGATTTAACATCTCCATGATCTTAATTGTGAAACATTTATTGTGACTCTAGCATATGCAAGTCACAGTGCTAAATATGGTGGTCCAAGTTCTAAGGAGTTTACAGTCTAGTGGGGAAGCCTAAACACGGACATCAGAATAACAATCCAAAGTTAATGTAGATAAAATCATAGCAGTTTCAGAAACACATTTGGGGGTCAAATTCTGACAGTTCAACAAGAATTCCATTGTTATGAATGCCATAACTATAAACCAAAAATATAATTGAAATATTTCAAAGATTCAGATGATAACCAGCAAAATAAATATTCTTCTGCACTAACACTGAATGAATGTTATATATATGACATCTTTCCCATCTTAGCTAAAAATCTTTTGACAAGAAGACACCTCTTGTGAAAGCGACTTGGGACCATGCCACTGAGAACTGAAATAGCATGACTTCATTTCCACAGCGGGAGTGCCAAAGAAGAGCTAGTGCTCCCTTGATCTTCTGTCCCTGGTGCATGCTCAGGAGATGTTGCCAGGACCTATCAATTGGCTCTCGACTGTAATGGCTTTACTACTGCCAAGTTGTCTGAGCCAGTCCATTCACAGCTGCTCTGCATTGTGATGCCACAGTAGCTTCCCCAGAGCTCCCTACTTCAACTGCAGAGGCAGGGCTCATGGGTCTTGCCTTATATCTCAGAGAAACAAGTAACAACTACAAGTGAAGGCTAACACAGTAACATTTGCAATTCATTTTCACTTTCCTTGTAAGCCTTCATTGACACTCGATGGAGAAGGTCAAGGCAAATCTCACGATACTATCTTTTTGCCTGTATCTTCCAACACAGTGTCAAAAGTGTTAAGAAACCTGGAGGGTGGCATTGATTAGACTCTTCCAACAATCTGTAATCTATAGTTAATGGTAGGATATCTACAGGCTGATCGTTTTCCTGAAAGTAAGGAGATGTGGTAGTAACCGCTAAGATTAATTTATGTTCAATCATTAAGTCATTCATTTTTTTTCATTTTGTGAAACTGATGTTTGCTAAATGCTAGAAATGTAAAGATTTTTAAAAGCCTTGCCACCAAAGAGCCTAAAGACTTGGGTGGGTACACTTATTTTTTTTTAAGTTACATACAGTATAAAGTCTATATTATTGAAAAGTGCAATAAGCTATTGGAACACAGAAGAGGAATAGCTAACTTCCAGAAAAAGGCAGGGGTGGGGTGCACAGGGAACACTGTGGGGACTATGACAGAAGCTGGAGAAAGAATATAGGGAAGGATTCTTTCATGAACTAAATGTTTGTGTCCCCCTCAATTCTTCTGTTGAAATCCCAACCCTTCAATATGATGGTATTAGGAGGTAGGGCCACTGGGAGGTGATTAGCTCATGAGGGTAGAGCCCTCAGAATGGGATTTCTGCCCTTAGCAAAGAGACCCCAGAGAGCCTACCCTGTGAAGACACAGCAAGAAGATGGCTGTCTATGAGCCAGAAGGCAGCCTCTCACCAGACAGAATCTGCTGGCGCCTTAAACTGGGACTCCCCAGCATCTGAAACTGTGAGAAATAACTGTTGTTTAAGCTGCTCAGTCTACAGTATTTTTGGTATAGCAGCCTGAATGGACTAAGAGAACTTCCCAGAGAAAATGGTACTTGAGATGACTCTTGAAAGATGAGCAGTTTTCACTATGTAGACACAAGAGCAGCAAGAAAGAAACCAAATGTTTAGGTGTGAAATGGGCTCAGTGTTTCCAGATGCTGGAAGATGGTGGGCCCAAATCATTGAAGGCTGTGCATCTTTCAAAGGAAAGAAATCATCCTGGAAGGCTTTTTGTATGAGAAGCTATAAAATCTGAGCAGAGTTTAGAATGAACATCCTGAGGGGAACCCTGGGAATGGAGAGAGATGGAAAGAACATAGAAATAGAAAGGCCAGTTACCACATTATTGAAATAGACCAAGCAGAAGAGGATATATATCTGAATTAAGGTAGAGGGATAAAGAGGAGTTGGACGGAGAGACCCAAGAGGAATTAGAGACAGATTCGAGAGGATTTAGTACTTACTGAAAAAAATACAAGTGGAGTAGGGTAGCTGGGTGGGACATAGAGCTGAGGAAAACTTCTATCTTACTTTGATGACTAGCTTTCTATAAATGAAATAACAAAGGAAGATGATAATTATGTTTTTCAACATGTTGAATTTGGAATGTGTGATACCATTCAAGTGAAGGCAGTTGGATACATGAGCCCAGAGTTCAAGAGAAGAAGGTCCAGGCTAGAGATGCAGATTTGAAGTGAAAGTCAGAGAGGAGTGTGTTAGGCAGGAAAACCAATATTCAAGGGATAGGCAGAGGAAGGTGAAAGGAAAGGAGTGAATAGATGAAGCAAGGAGAAAACTAAGAACACGTGGTGTCCAGAACTTAGGTGAAGAATGAGTTTCAAGAGAATATTTAGCAATGTTCACAGGCAAGGTCAGTAGAATGGGGACAGGGTGCTGCTTATATAATGAGGTGTGTGGCCATTGCAGCAGCAGAGGAGAAGCCAGACCGCGGTAAGGAAAGAAGCAAGCAGGAGCTATGGAAATGGAGACTGCAAATGTAGCCTGTTCTCCCATTAATTCCTTAAACTCAGCTTAGGAGTCCACTGTCAGAAGCTATGATGTGCAGTAATTTGTTGCCTGTAACTGGTGTGGAGCTGGAAGTGTAGGATGGAAGTGGGAGCACTTCAGCCCGCTTTGGGACAGTGACTACATGAGGAAAACACCATGGTATTTTGAGTTAGACACATGTGGTTTGGAATCCCAGCTTCTTTACAGGCTAAGGACATTGAAGAAGTAACTGAGCCTCCCTAGAACTCTTGACGTTTCTTTAAAAATAAATAATAATCCATTCACCCACCAACAGACATACTTCACAAAATTATGATTAAGTGATATCATGTTTATAAAATGTCTAGCCCATAGTCATGGTTATACCTTATTGAATACCTATCACTGTTATATCTCTTATTATCGATATTAGCAAACTAAGAAATTCTTCACCTGCAGTGATCTACAAAATCAATAAGGACTCTTGGCAAGGTCTCCTGGGCACTTCCAATGAGAGAGCATGGGTCAGTAGAGAGTTTTCCTGAGAAGTCTTCATTCCCTTCACACTACCATTTCAAAATCAATTCAAGTCTACAGATTTAGCTTCTAACCAAAATCTTTTTATGAACAATTCCTGGATGAACCATTTGCAGAGCAGCCAAGAGAAAGGAACAGTTGCCTTTGGAGATAAAAATACAATTTCTTCATTTGAAAAAAATCTTTACATTCAAATAACTCAAATGAAGGCATGTAAGTAGCTCCCACCTTTTGTGTATTTATTTAAATAGCCAATCTAGGATCCTATAGTGGGCACACCCCAAGGTGGTCATCCCTACTGCGATTCCTGCCTCCTAATGTGCATACCTTTGTGTGATCCCCTGGGACTTGTGATGTGCTTCTAACCAGTATAGTACGTCAAAGGTGATGGAATGTCATACCCATCATGACATTACATAATATAAGATTCCCTTGCCAGCAGGCTCTCCTTGCTAGCTTGATGTAGTAAGCAAACTACACTGAGGAAGTCTATGTGGCAAAGAACCAGGAATGGCCTCTATGACCTACAGGCAGCCTCCAACCAACAGCCAGCATAAAGCTGGGGCCCTCAGTCCTATATCCAAGGAAACCAATTCTGCCAATGACCTGAGAAACTTGGAAGTGGATTTTTCTGCAGTCCAACCTCCAAATGAGAATGCTGCCTAGCTGATATTTTGAGCCTTGTAAGACCCTGAACAGAGGACCCAGTTAACCTATGCCTGGATTCCTAAAATATAGAACCTGAAATAATAAATGTATGTCATTTTAAGCCACTAAGTTTATGAAAATTTGTTATGTAGCAATGGATATCTAATACAGATCCCGTACAGTTAGTTGTGCAGTTAAGTGAATCTAAAAAGGGTGAGTTAGAGGGGCTCCTGGGTGACTCATTTGGTTAAGCATCAACTCTTGATTTCAGCTCAGGTCATGATGTCAGGGTTGTGAGACCGAGCTCCACATCAGGCTCTGCACTGGGTGTGGAGCCTGCTTAGGATTCTCTCTCTCCCTCTCCCTCTGCTCTTCCTCCACTCTAAGATAGATAGATAGATAGATAGATAGATAGATGATAGATAGATAGATAGATAGATAGATAGATAGATAGATAGATAGATAGATAAAAGGGTGAATTAGTGAGATTTTCTAACATCCAGGAGAGGAGCCATGATCTAAATCAGAAGTATCATATGAAAAATTGTTTTTCCTGACTTAAAACAGACATGCATCCCTAAACACTGAGAAGCAGGTGTTCATAGCACCTGTGGTGACATAAGGCATATGTGGTGACACAAGGAATCTAGATTCATCGTTGGAACAGGCTTGTAATCAGTGTACAATATACAGACAGTAGAATGATCCATGAAAGACATTGACTCCTCCGATGGAGCACTTCGGTTTTTGTTTGTTTGTATTCTGTATGGCTAGATGTTTTTGTGATTGGTCCCGCATAAGCGACCACCTGGACCTGCATGTACACAGGCAGGCTAAGGAATGTTGTTTGTGAGACTCGTGCTGTATGAATAACCTTGGGAGCCTGGTTGTTTGAAATATATTATCTGGCCTTCAGGTCAGAACTGGCCCTTCTGTTCTGGACACCAAGAACTACAAATCTTGTCTCACATCACCTCCCACTCCAGGCTGGGCTGGACCCCAAGAATGGAATCTGGGAGGGGAGGCAGGCATACATAGCCGAGGTGCCTTGAAAATATATACATGATAACATGGAAATGCATTTTGCTCTAAACTGCACAAAGGCGAACAAATGTTTAATTTCAAGCCCTGTTATTTGCGCTATAAATATGACCCTTATGGGGATGGCCATTTGGAAGTCTCACCTGAGAGGAGGACGCTCTGCTGGGGCCTCTTGACCAGGACTCCAGCCTGGCTTTTTCCACAGGTCTTCCTCCGCTGATGAGGTTGGATGTTATAAGTACCTGATTTGATATAACTTTGCCTTTTTCTCATTCATTGTCTGCTATTACATTCATCTATGTGTAGATTCCTTTCCTCTTCTGTTTCTATTAGGCTTCTAGAATAACAATAATAAAGTTTTCTTTCCTTTTTGAAACCGAAACACGGCTATTGTGAATTTATTGTTCAGAACAGTTTGGCCACCCAACATCTGTTCTTCCAACTTCTGAAATTCTGATTTTCTTCTGGTAAACCACTTTTCCTCCATGATCAGACCATTTTTCTGGTAAAGCTCTATCTATACCAAGTCCAGGAGTGACATGTGACATAGGCCTGTCCAATCAGAGCATCACATTTCCCTGATTTATAAATGATGGCTAAGGTTTGCCACATAATTCCAGCCAAGCCTAGCAAATAAAAACCAATTAGTGCTAACCCTGGAATTATTTTTTCAAGTTGTCATAAATTGGCATTTCTTTTTCCACTGGATTATAACCTAAGAAGATATAAACCTGGAGCTTCTGGCAAACACAGAACCAAAGAATGGAGCCAGCTCAGATGGAAGCAGAGAAAAGACTGGAAGTAAGGGAAGAAAAAACAGGTACCAAAGATAACATTTGAACTCCTTGAGAGAACTCAGGAAACCAGATTTACTTCTAGATTTATCAATTACTTGAGTTCACTCCCTCTTTTTCTTTGCTTATAAGAAATTGAGAAATTCCCAGTATGACTTGAATTTGGTTCAATTATGAAAATAGCATGGCTTCTGGGACACAAGCAATATTGCCTCAATGCCATTTTATGGTTACGAGGAAGTTCAGCCTTGCAAAGGGAAGTATCGAGAGTCAGAAACAGTGGTTTATATACAAACTCATCTAGCACAGGTTTACATAAAAACAACAACAAAAAACAAAAACAAAAAACAAAAAACAACCTGTGTGTCATTATGGATCTAAATGCAGGAAAATAGTTTTCCAACTTTCCATACTTAAGTTTAGCAGTGGCTACTTTTTGAAGGATCAAAACAGAATAAAAACCAGCAAAACCTGGAGTTCTAATCTGGCTTTGAAATAGGCTCTGACATTATAGCTTAAGAAGGTAATGCTTGAATTATCATATGATTTCTCTCATCTATGGAACATAAGAACTAGGAGGATCGGTTGGGGAAGAAAGGGATAAAGAAAAGGGGGGTAATCAGAAGGGGGAATGAAACATGAGAGACTATGGACTATGAGAAACAAACTGAAGACTTCAGAGGGGAGGGGGTGGGGGAATGGGATAGACTGGTGATGGGTAGTAAGGAGGGCACGTATTGCATGGTGCACTGGGTGTTATACGCAACTAATAGCATCAAACTTTACATCGGAATCTGGGGATGTACTGTATGGTGATTAACATAATATAATAAAATTAAATTTAAAAAAAAAAAGAAGGTAATGCTTGAAATTTCAACTTTATGTTTCTTCTTACACCCTCCCCCACAAAGGAACCGATTTGTGAGATGATATAAAAGTTTTTGGTCTTTCCATGAATAAGAATATCTCCCACGATAATCTCATACTTGACCTACTTAAGCAAAAGATTTATGAAACATCAGAAAATTTCACAAACAACACAACTTCCAGAGTAAGCACTAGTCAGTATTACTGATGGCCAGATGCTGATAAGCTTGAGCAAAGCTGCATCTTACAATCAATCTGCCAAACACACTTCTCAGCCTCCCCTATGGGTTGCCCACTACTTTCCCTCTGTTGGCAACGCTCTTTCCTTAGATATTTGCATAGCTCACTCCCTCCCTTCCTTCACAGCTCTGCTTAACTGCTGCCTTCTTGAAGAGGTCATAGTATATAAAATATAGCACCACCAATATAAAATACAGGTCATTCTACATAAAATATAAGATCATCCTATATAAAATACCACTCACATGGCTAATTTTTACCCCTAACCTGCTTTATTTTCCTGCACGGCATTTACTGTCTGCCATGTCATATTTGCTTGCCTGGTGGATATCAAACATGGGTAAGATTTAGATGCTCATTTTGCCAGTTATCGACCACCTTCGGAAAGTCTCCGTTCACACGCACATTCTAGCTCTTCCACGGTTAACATGTATTACTTCAAAATCTATACAACTGCTTGGACAACACTTTAATGACTGTATTGGTCAAAGTCGAGTTGGGAAAACAAAAACCACAATAAGTATTTCAACAGCGGGAGTTTAATATAGAGAATTGGTTCTACAGCTATTGGGTATTGAATGAATAGAAAGAAGAACATGGAAATAGCTCAGAGATTATAACCATAGGACACAGCTACCACCCCTGCAGCTGGAGAAGCAAAGGGAAGCAGTCAAGGTTATTGAAACTAGAAGCTCAGAGATAACGCCCAATGGATATGAGACTCAGACATAGGGTATGAGGGTGGGGGTATCACCGGACTCCTGCTGGTCATTCAGGATCTCAGAAGAGGAGCCCTACCGAGTCTGGGCTTGGGGAGGGGAAATTGCCTGGACAGGGTTGTCACCTCTGAGTGGGGTGCCATAAAGCTGGTTCTGGAATGCTGAAAGAAGGTGGAAGCTAGAACCCAAACTGCTAGCAGCAGTGTGAAGGGCTCTGCTGGAGTGCCAGTAACAGGAACAATGAGGAAAAGCAGGAAAAAGCAAGTCCTTTCTCCCTTCCTCCCATCTTC
This sequence comes from Ailuropoda melanoleuca, assembly GCF_002007445.2. Taxonomy (NCBI): domain Eukaryota; kingdom Metazoa; phylum Chordata; class Mammalia; order Carnivora; family Ursidae; genus Ailuropoda; species Ailuropoda melanoleuca. Next base: position 4,691,229 of record NC_048231.1, on the reverse strand, counting down.
CAATATTCCTCCACTGCTACTTTCAGCTCAACACAGGAGAATACCCCTGGCAAAGGAGAACTATAGTTTGCAGAATTCCAGTGCCAACATCCAAAGTAGGACATAGCAGAATAGATTTGAGCATAGAGATAACAGCTTAAGACCAACACAGATCCTAATGTATTTCTCTATTTTTTTAGGAGAAAAGTCAAATTTCCAATGAAATGGTTTAGTGGTTGACTCCTGACTACATTATTATATTAGCTCTTTCTTGTAAGCCTTGTAGAATTTAGAGTATCACAGATGAACTTCGGGTGGTCCATGAACCCATGAAATTCCATTATAAAAACATTTTGATATGCCATGTGTATGTTTTTTGAACACTTTGGTTCATAACTTTTGTTAAAGTTTCAAAGAAGCCTGTAAGCCCCCTAAAATTTGACATCACTGCACACATTCTCATTCAATATTTAAACTTGATATGGAAAACACACACAGCTCTTAGATTCTTTTAATTCCTTCAGCACACTATTGGTTATGACTCTCTTTATTACAGAACCAATCTGAATCACCTCAAGAAAAAGTCGGGGAGGACCAAAAATCTATTCAAAGGAGCTCAACCCAGGAAGAAAGCACCTGGTTAAAGGAAGGTGACCAAAAAGGCACTGTCTCCTTCATAAATGCTATCTAAAGAAACTCCAGTATATGTGCTCAAAGACATATTTACATTGCACAATTATTCACAATAGTGAAAATTTGGAGATAAAGTAGATGTTCATAAGAATGCATAAATTATGATGAATCACTAATTTCTATTCCAGAAACCAATATTGCACTGTATGTTAACTAAATTTTAAAAAAATGGATAAATTAGATCTACATACAAATGGATAAATGGCATATTATTTAATATAGTGGACTACTATATAACAGTTAAAATAAACCAAACCTACATGTTTCTGACTTACTCAAAAGCATAGCATTGAGTGGGAAGCAAAAACAAGTTGTAGAATAACATGCTTAATATCACATAGTTTGTACCATTTTAAAACATGCAAAATTATATTGCATAAAATTTACAGATACAAATACTTGTAGCAAAAGAATAAGAACACACTGGGAATCATACCCCCAAATTTAGATTTGCTTTTATTCCTAGTGAAGGGAGAGGAGAAAGAAAACAAAGAAGAGTTCAAAGGGAGTTCTAATTATATTGGTCCTAGATGACTTCTTTAAAATAAATCTGAGTTCAATATGGAAAAGCCTTAAGACATCCCCAAGTTAAGTGGTGGATTTGTGGGTGTTTGTTATATCATGCTATATTTTTCTGTTTTGAAATGTTCCATAAATTTAAAAACTAGGAAATGTAAAGGACACTAAAAACTCCATTAGCAGTGGCCGAGACCACCCCTGAGCATAATTAACAGGAGCTCAAAGGGAAGAAGAACTCATCATCACAAATCAGAAACCCCATTATAAGGCTCCTTTTCAGAAACAAGACCTTCTCTCCTCAGAGGTGGATATCTGACAAGAGTATGGGGAAAGGGAGAAGGGGGATTTACCAAAGAAAGGAGAATAGAAGAGGGAGAGAAGATAGTATCTCTGTGGCATTTTAAAAGATGAAAAAACAATGCATAAACACACATGTAAGAATCTCCCTCAGCAAGAAGAAACAGATAGTAAGTGAAGAAAAGGTCTTACTAAGTTTATAGTTCCTACCTGGCTCTGGCTTCCTCCCAATTAGGCTAGATAATCACAAAAGATTCACCTAGCTCTATCGTTACCTGAGTCTCAGGGCAAGGAAGATTCCTGAGTTTTTCTTGTTACTGAGCGTTTTTATTATGAAATAATTCCATTATTAAAGAGAAATTTCTGGGGGCGCCTGGGTGGCTCAGTCAGTTGGGCATGGGATACTTGGTTTCAGCTCAGGCTCTGATCTCAGGGTCCTGAGACTTAGCCGTGCACTGGGGGCGGGGAGCGGGCGGTGTTCTCTGCTCAGCTGGGAGTCTGCTTGAAGATTCTCTCCCTCTGCCCCTCCCCCCACTGCTTGTGCATGCACATGTTTTCTCTCTCTCTCTCTCTAATAAATAAATAAAATAATACATAAATAAAATAAATAAAGAAATTTCTGGTGTCTTGGCAATTAGAAAAATGAAACTTAAGCTTATTTGTAGTATAATTTACCTCTAATCCCTCTAATCCACTCTTAATGATGGTAAGAATGGGAAAGGAGAAAACGAATTCTATTTCCTCATTTTAAATCTTTCCTTAGAAGTGTTCAAGTATTCTATTATAGTAACAACAAGATATCAAAGTAAAAATTAAATCCACATTTTGACCATTTGTGTAAGTCATATGTTCTAGTTTCTGTTCATTTAGGATTTTGTTACATGCCTAAAATTTTTTAAAATGACACAAAAATTGCAAAATAAACAACAGTGACAATAACAACCTCCTTGCCTTCAATGTCAAGGCTCTGAAAACTGTCAACTTCTAGCATGTTCGTTAATGCCTATCTTTTCTAAAATATGCAAGTCAACGTATCAAGAAAATTAACTTCAAAAAGTTTTTAGAAAAAAAATTCTGAAGATTTTGCAGAATACTAAACTTTTCCCATGAACAGTTCTGGGTAACCAAGGAACATGATGGCATATGCTATCAAATGAAGTACTGATGAATGAAGACAAATTCAATAAGAGATTGGTGTACTTTCAAGAATGAACTTGTGCAATGCAAAAGCAAAATTCCAGTGTTGCAATAAAGGAAAGGCAGGATGCAACATTTCACGTGCAGTAACGTGTCCTATCGAAAAGAAATGAGGCCTGTATGATTTATAAATCAATTGCATTATATTGCCTGATACATTTAGTCTCAATTGCCACAAGCACTCTGAAGAACATCGACAGTGCAAAATACCTCCAATCCATAAAGGCTTGAGACCAACCAGCAACTAAGTACACTGCAAGGTTTCCCCTTTCATGTTATATTAGCCTCATAATCTGACTGAAAAGTCAAATTGTATCACCATGATTCCGAAGCCTGCTGTTCTATTTTTTTTTTAATTCATTCCATCTAGCCAAAGAGTGTTTCTAAAGTTCTATATGCCAGGGTACTTGGAACACATTAATTCCATTAGCAGGCTATTTCAGGAAATAGTGAGCATATTTCTTGGAAACAAATACATGTGGTTAAAAAACAGCCTCAAAAAAAAGTATGAGGTGAAAAACTGAAAACAAAGATGATTTTTAAATGCAATTAGAACTCTTTCCCATCACATATCAAAGGTGTCATAACTGCTTCTTGATTGAGAAGCTGGTGTTTTGGATTTGGGTCTTTAAACCAAAAAACCTGTCTTGAGATGGCACTATAAGGAGTCTATCTGCCTCTTAATCATAGGCAACTGCTAAATGAAGTGTATCTCTTTTCTCTGTTACATTACTATTGGCAACCAGATCCTCACTAAGTGCCCAGAAATGTTTCCATGGTTACAAAAAGCATTCAACATCCCTCTTGTTTTGGGCCAATTTAGCTTAAAATCTATTGTGGAGAAAAAATATGGCACATTAAGGAACATAAAATCAAGATACAATGTTATGAAAAGAATTCAAGGTTAAATGGGAAAAGCAGGCTTGACAAGGCTTTTTAAAAAGTGCATATAAATCACTGATTAAAATGCCGCCTTTTCCGAGTGTATCTCCAAATACATCTCTTTAACAGACTGCAAAGCAGCCATGTACTGCAGCTGCCGTGATCCGCTAGGAGAAAAGAAAAAAGCATTTGATGATAAATTAAGACTGCTACCAAGCAGGTAGAATCCCCAAAACACAAGTGTTTAATGGTCAAACAGCTAAGAATCCAGTCCCTTATCCTGGTTTCATAGGGTGCTCAGGGTAGGTAAATATTTTGAGAAAAGAGGAATAAGAGCTTTTGTTCACTGGCTGTGAGACATTGGAAGTAAATCAGTGGGCTATATCCCATCAGGAAGAAAGACAAAGATGGGCAGTCCCAAGAGGCAACTTAGGAAAGCACCCACACCTAAAAAGTTATGAGTGAATTGGGCCAATGGGACTGTCTCATTCTAGATCTTTGCTGCATCCCCACTCCCACTGCCACCAACAGCCGGGACATTAAAAACATTCGTACATCTTCTGGAACATATTAAACAAATGGTATAAGCTTTTCAATAATCTGAAGGGGAGGCCCATGGCTTATGCTTGTGTATACTCATCCATTCCCTATAGTGCTGTGTACATAGTAGACAGTCAATAAACGTTTATTAAGTGAGAACAGCCATCATACAAAACCTCTCATTTTAGAGAAATGTTTCTCCCCATATCAACCTATAGATACATGTCTCCCTTTGCTATTTTCTATCACTCTTATTTTCACTGTGAAATGGAGAGAAGTGGATGAGATTTAGTCATAATGCTGTTAAGGACTAATTTAAAGACTTGCACTTCCAGGAAGATAGAATAGCTGTACTTTTCCCTATTCTTCCCCTGAGTACAAACAAAAATCCGAGACACTATATATGAAACAAAGGTAAGCAGACCAAAGGTACAGAGAAGATGGCAGACTGGCCAGGGACCATGAAATTCAAGGAACAGCATGTGGTGAGTTTCCTGGGGTTTTTGGTTTTTGTTTTTGTTTTTTGCCACATATATCCCAGAGTGAAGCTGAAGAAACTGGCAACCTAGAAATTCCAACAAGCACAGACAACAGAGGCCCCAAGAAAAGCCTACCCTCTTTATGCAAAGGACCAAGGAAGGGGCAGCCTAGTAAAACAGAACACTCTTATACAATAAATGTTCTACTCTAGACAAACAACACAGAAAAAACTGTTCCCTACCCTCATCCGTGCAAGCAAAGTCAAAATGGGGAGTCTAGACTGCCATCTTCACCAGGATGTAATGAGGCACCCCAAGACCCCCACCAGAGGGTGCCAGAGAAGGCAAAGTGGGGATCCAGGACTTTGATTTTTGATAGCCAATAATGAGCATCTTCCATCTCTGCAGTATCAGAATAGCCCAATGAGGAGACTGGACCCCCACCTGAAAGTATTGAGGCATTCCTGCCCCTCCCAACTTGGGGGGTATAAGAGGAGCTCTAGTGGAGACAGAACTTTCACCATCACCTAACAGTAATAAGGCTACCCTCAACTCAGCATTAGTGGAAATCACAAGGGAAGATAGAACTCCCAGCCCAATCCAACATTAATGAGGACCACCCCTTCAAGAGTGAAGGAGGCCAAGAGGGAAACCTGGACTTCTGCCTCCACTGGAATAAGCCAGTGCTCCATTGCTCTGTCTGAGCCCTGTCAAAGACTCTCTGAGATGCCTTTTTGATGACATTATTTTGTCATGAAAAAAATGACAACTATTTCTCTCTATATATTCCTATTGCTTTAGACGCTATTTCTTCTTATAAGTTACTACAACAGCTCCCTAACATACAGTCTTTCTCCCAAATTACCCACCAAACTGATGCTAGAGGTATCCTAAAACAAGGCTCCATTGGTGTCGCTCATGATTATAATATTTTTGAGATTCCAACTGCTTACAAAATAAAAGCTAAACCCTTAACACAGAAAAACAAAGACCTTCCCAATTGCAACCTAAAATCTAGGCCTCATTTTCCATCCCTGAAAATGTTGCACTTGTCCACATGTCTGTGTTCATGCCATTTGCCCCAAAAGGAATGCCTTTCTCCCTCCATTCACCATTAAATTCTGACTCATGCTCAGAGTTTGCAGTCCGACATCATCTGCTTTGTGGAACAGTTTTGGATCACCTCTGGCAAAATCATCTTAAGAATTACCATGTACATAACTGTTGTAACTTTACACAAACTTTTGTTATAGGACTTATTACATATAACTATCTCTTAGGAATTCCAGAACTCATTACAAGAAAACCAACATCTTCTTTGCACGTTTATCTCCCGGCCCAAACATGCTACCCAATTAATGAGAATGTCCAATTCAATTTTAGAGTACAGTGTTAACTGTGTAAGATCTAAGTCCCGGCTTCCACTTAGGATGTAGAACATTGGAAATAATGTTCCCACTCTTTAAACAACAACAACAACAATAAAATTTAGGTAATTTGTAAAACGACACATTCTCTTAAACTCATCAGAGAGCTGAGATCTTAATGCAACCAACGAATCCAAAAGCTAAAAAAGGAAAACTTCTTTCAAGGTATAAAGGACTCAAGCATTTGCTTGCTAGGGGCAGATGTTGGATTTACAAAAGACATTAAGAAGAATTAAGTTAATATTTTCAAGAAATTTCTGAAGGCCAAGTGTGGACCAGCACAAGAGTACAAAACCCAAAGCAGTCACAAACTCAAGGAAAATTGAAGCCCACTTAGAAGCTCTTCTCCACAAAACTCACCTGAGACTCACAAGAAAGACTGGGGGCAGGGCAGGGCAAGAGTGAAGGAAGTTTCTCTCATAGTATAGTCTGGAGGAGGGTTAGAGCAGATGCCATAGGAAAGGTAAGAAGTCTCACTAAGATTCCTCTATTCTATTCCCATTATGGAACAAAAGCTTTAAGCCACTTGGGGAAGGGCAGCAAATTTTTTCACCCCCAGACTACAAATAAAGACACATTAAGGTGAGTGAATAAAACAAAATAAAAACTTCCACCTCTGGGGAAGAGGCAGAAAGAAGTCCTTGGGGTCATACCATTGGAGGAGGGCAGGATTATTGAGAAGACCCTAACCCTAAGACATAGGGACATAAGACCAACTTAAAACAGGCTGATCCCTAGGGTGCCTGGGTGGCACAGTGGTTAAGCCTCTGCCTTCAGCTCAGGGCGTGATCCCGGTGTTCTGGGATCGAGCCCCACATCAGGCTCCTCCGCTATGAGCCTGCTTCTTCCTCTCCCACTCCCCCTGCTTGTGTTCCCTCTCTCGCTGGCTGTCTCTGTCTGTCAAATAAATATATAAAATCTTTTAAAAAAAAAAAACAGGCTGATCCCTAACAGCAGAAAACAAACTTCCAACACAACCACACCACATTAGCAAATACCAAATAATAGATACAGATCAGGCTCTTTCCAGGAAAGGGAGAAAAGCCTAAAAACAGAGACCCTTTCTGAGAAGCAGACAAAAAGAGGAGACTTAAAGTTGAAGATGGAGATTTTGACAAAACTCTGTAGTAAACAAGCCCCTACCCCAAACACAATGTAATAATAGAAAATTTTGAAGCCTATAGAGCACTAAGATTAATGTAACAAAGCCCAAACCCGGATCAAATTCTGATTAAATTGACTCAATTTTCTCCCAGCTTTAGAAAAGGCTAACCTATTTCCAGACAGAAATACTATTTACATTCCCTAACTATGATGTTTGGTTTTGAATAAAAAATTACAAAACAAGAAACAAAAACAGAAAGAAAGGAAAAATACACTGTCAGTAGACAAAGCAATCAAAAAAGCCAAACTCAGAGATGACTCAGATGTTGGAACTATCAGACAGGAGATTTAAAATAACTATAATTAATATGTTAAAAGCCATAGTGAGAAAAGGGGGAAACATGCATAATAAACCCATATGAAATTTCGGCAAAGAAAATTGAAGTTATTTTTTAAGTCAAATCAAAATGCTAGAAATAAAAAATATGGTAACAGAGATGAAAAAATACTTTCAGTGGACTTATCATCAGACCTGATAATAATACAAAGAAAATATTAGTAAACTTGAAGCATATATGACATTAGATTATGCTAACTACACCAAAATACAAAAGGCAAAAAACAGTGAAGGAAAAAGAACACTCAAGAGCTGTGGGATGATATCAAATGGTCTGATACTCATATAACTCAAATACTAGAGAGATGAGCAAAAATTGTATTAGAAGCAATATTTGAAAGATGATAGCCAAGAATTTTCCAGAAGTAATGAAACTCACTAAACCACAAACACAAAAAGATCAGAGAAAACCAAGAAAAATGAATACCAGAACACACACACATACGTACACATGCCACACACACACACACACACACACACACACCCCTACATACAGCTGCTGGAAACCACAGATAAACACAAAATCTTGAAGGTATCCAGTAGAAAAAAGATACATTACATGCAGAAGAACAAAAGTAAGAATTATAGTGTACTTCTCATATGAAAACGATGTAAGCCATAAGACAGTTAAATGGCAACCTTAAAGTGTTGGGGGGAAAATAAGTGTCAGTTCAGAATTTCATACCTTGCTGAAATAGATTCAAAAATAAATATTTTTCAGACCACTAAGATAATTCATTAGCAGTATATATGCACAAGCTAAAGAGCTTCAAACAGCATAAATGAGGTAAATACAAATTCTTTTTTTTCTTATTTTAATCATTTAGAGAGAGAACCAACCTTCTAAAGCAAAACAGCATCAATGTATTGAGTATTTACTGCATGTATAAAAGTAAAATATATCACAATAAAACAAAGGATATGAAGGAAGAATTGGGAATACACTGTTGTAGCATCACCAAGCTATATGTAAAGCAATAAAATATTTCAAGACAGACTGCAATTAAAGACATGTTGTAAATCCTAGAATGACCATTAAACATTTTTTAAAAGAGATATAAATTTTAAAAAAAATTTTTAAAAAGAGTTATAATTGATGAACCCAGAGTAAAGATGAATCTTAAAAATACTCAATTCAAAAGAAGACATGAAAAAGACATGAAAGAAATAGGACAAAAGAGACAAAGAATAGATAAAACAAATAGGAAATAATCTAACAAGATGATAGATTTTAATTCAACAATATCAATAATTATATTGATTATAAAGTTAAGACCAATTAACAGTGAAAATTTGTCAGATTGGATTTAAAAAAAAATAAGGCCCAATTTTATGCCATGTACAAGAATCCCACTGTACACATAAAGACAAATTTAAAGTTAATGAATAGGGGCACCTGGGTGGCTCAGTCAGTTAAGCATCTGCCTTCAGCTCAGGTCATGATCTTGGGGTCCTAGGATGAATCCCCTCATCAGGCTACCTGTTCAGAGAGGAATCGGCTTCTCCTAACCCCTCTGTCCCCTCCTTGCTTGTGCTCTCTCTCTCTCTCAAATAAATAAATAAAATCTTTTAAAATTAAAAAAAATAAAGTTAATGAATAGAAAAGAATATACCATGCCAACACTAATCAAAATAAAGCTGGAGTAGCCATATTAATATCAAAATAGACTTTAGGGATAAAAAAGGTATATTAAAAAAACAGTATATAACATAATGAGCAAGAGGTCAATTCATCAGGGAGACACATATTTCTAAAATGTGTATGGAATTAACAACAGCGCTTCAAACTACATGAAGCAAAAACTGATAGAACTAGAAAGAGAAATAATCAAATCCACAGGAAGGATTAGAGATTGTAATACTTTTCTCTCAGTAATCAACAGAACAAAATCAGTTTGCAAAATCAGTAGATAAAATAAGTATATAAAAAATCTGAAAAAACAGCCTCAAAAAACTTGAATTTATAGAACACTGGGCCCAACAACAGCAAAATACAGTATTTTTCAAGTACACAGGAAATAACCAACAAGTCAGAACATATTCAGAGTGATAAAACAAAACGATTAATTTAAAAAAAAACCAAAATCACATTGGGTGTTATATGCAAATAATGAATCATGGAACATTGCATCAAAAACTGGGGATCTACTGTATGGTGACTAATATAACAATATAAAAATTATAAAAAAATAAAAATAAAAAATAAAAAAACCCAAAATCATATAAAATATGTGCTTAGACCATAACAGGATTAAACTAGAAATTGGTTACAAAAAGTTATCTAAAATATTCCTAATACTTGGAACATAACTAACACACTTTTAAATAAACCATGAATTAAAAAGGAAGTCAAAGGGAAACTAGAAGATGTTTTTAATAGAATGACAACATATTAACAATTTTTGGTTGCAGATAAAAGTCAATGGTATTTTTATATACTAGCAAGCAGCAGCTTCGAATTGAAAGTTATAAAAGTACTATTTACAATAGAATCCAAAAAAAGGGAATACTTAGGTAGAAATCTAACAAAATACATGAGACCTTTATGCTGGAAACTACAAAACAAAACACACAGACAATATTCAAGCACTAAATAAAGCAATATACCATGTTCATGAATTGAAAAACAAAAATTATTAACATGTCATTCTTTCCAAATTGATCTATGAATTCAACATAATTCCAATCAAATTCTCATAATTTTTAATCAAAAGCTTATTCTAAAAATTATATAGAAAAGCAAATAAACTAGAATAGTCATAACAATTTTTTTAACAATAAAGTTGGAGGGCTCACACTACCTGATTTCAAAACCTATTATACAGCTATAGGAATCAAGACAGTGTGGTACTGGAGAAAGAATACAAATACAGATTAAGGGAAAATACAGAGTCTAGCAATAGACCATGCATATATAGATATTATATTTCTTTTTTTAATGATTTTTTATTATATTATGTTAGTCACCATACAGTACATCCCCGGTTTCCGATGTAAAGTTCGATGATTCATTAGTTGCGTATAACACCCAGGATAATATATTTCTGACAAAGATACCAAAGCACATAATGGAGATAGGATAGTCATTTCTACAAATGATTGAACCTCTATATTGAGGGTGGGAGGGAAACACCTCCATCCATACTTTACATCATATAAAAACTTACATCAAAATGGGTATTAAAATGGATAGCCCTAAATGTAAAACCCATAACTCTAAAATTTCTAGAATAAAACAAGAAAAAATCTTTGTGACCCCAGGCTATATGAATATTTCTTAGATATGCTAACAAAAGCACAATTCATTTTAAAAAATTGATAAGTTGGGTTTCATGTAATTAAGAATCTGTTTTTTGAGGGACACTGTTAAAAGAATGAAAAGACAAGCCACAAAACTGGAAGAAAATATTTGTAAATCATAGACCGAGAGAAAAGACCACAGAAAAGTAACTCATACTCAGAATATAAACTTAACTTTCAAATCTCAAAATTAAAAAAGCAATTCAACAAAAGTGGACAAAAGATTTGAAGACTTTACTAAGAAGGGACACAGATGAAAAATAACCACATGAAAAGATGCTCAATGCCATTAGCTGTTAGGGAAACACAAATTAAAATTAAAACGAGATGTTAAAACCTATGAAAGGCCTGAGATTTTATCTTACTTGCACAGCAACAAGTTAGCCTGCCACTGTCCTCCTTGGCAGAGGACGCAAGACTTCTGGTCAGAGACCAAGGACAGTTTATTCCAGTGCAACATACACCATGAACACCACATTCATGTCAGTCCCCCACTGTCCAAGTACAATGGGGGGCGATGCAGAGGCACGTGGAGATAGATGCTGTGCAGGTAGGGGGTTTATGTCACAGCCAAGGAGCACCAAGCTTGCAAAATCACTATCATTTGCAAGCAAATCTGCCTAAGTTTCTCCCTGAAGAGAGAGACATTATCTTTATTAGACTGAGTAGCAAACAAATCTTCTCTCTACTCTGACGAGAGACACTATCTCTATCTTCCAGGTTCTTTGTCATACAAACATCCTTGAAAAGTTAGTCCAAAATAAAAGGCTGTTTGTGGCTTTGCTCAAGGACATACAAACATGCAAAAGACCAATGGAGAGTTATCTCCCAACATGAGCTATCTCTACACACCTATGAGAATGGCAAAAAAAATTTTTTTTTGTAATAACATTACTGCAAAGTGCTGGTGAGGATATGAGTGACTAGAAATCTCATACGTTACTTTGGGGAATGCAAAATAGTACTTCAGAAAACAGTAGAATTTTTTTTAAATAAAATTAAACCTATACCTCCTATATGACCTAACAATCCCACTCCTAGGTATTTACCGAGTTGAAGTGAAAACTTACATTTGCACCAAAGCCTGTTTTGCAAATGTTTATAGCAGCTTTACTTACATTGCTAAAAGCTGGAAACAACCCAAGTATTCAGCCCATAGTTGATGAATGGATCAACAAACTATGGTCCATTCATGGAATGGAATACTACTCAGCAATTAAAACAAACAAACAAACGAACAAACAAACAAACAAAAAAAAAACCAAATAGCGAACTACAGAAACACAGAGCAATGGATAGATCTTAGATGCATTACTGTAAGTGCATTATAAAAGAAGCCAGACTCAAAAGGCTACCATCTGCTTATTTCCATTTATATAGCATTCTGGGAAAAAAAAAATGATGGAGAGAAAATATACCAGCAATTGCCAGGAGCTGGACATAGAAAAGAGAAATGAGTACAAACGGACTTGGGGGAATGAGGCGATGGAACTGTTTATACCTCGACTGTGGCACTGGTTACATGACTGTGCATTAAAACTCACAGAACTGTGTATTAACGAGAATGAATTTTGCCATATGTAAATTATACCTCGAAAAGGGGGAGAAAAAAGTGAAAGAATATGTATAAAAGAATATGTATAAACTCTAGAATCAGACTCCCTGAGCTGTGCCTCGTAACAAATATGGGTCTTGGGTATATTCTCAAATACTCTAAGCATCAGTCTTCTCAACCGTGAAGTGAGAAGAATAATAGTATCTACTTCTTAGAGTTGTTACCTTTCTTTGTTGTTGTTCTATCATTAATTATTATTTGGTGTCCTGTTACATACCTAACATTGTGCTTGATGTTAAGGACACAAAAAAAATTTTTTTAAAGATTTTTATTTATTTATTCGACAGAGATAGAGACAGCCAGCGAGAGAGGGAACACAAGCAGGGGGAGTGGGAGAGGAAGAAGCAGGCTCATAGCCGAGGAAACCGATGTGGGGCTCGATCCCATAACGCCGGTATCACGCCCTGAGCCAAAGGCAGACGCTTAACCGCTGTGCCACCCAGGCGCCCCGAGGACACAAAAATTAATCTATGGTGTGGCCCCTGACTTCTAAGAAGCTACAATCAAGTGAATAAACCACCCCTGAGTAAATAAATGAACACAATTGTTTTACTGCCATTAGATTATTACAACAATTTTTAAAAATTTACAAACCCAATGTTAAGCAACTATAAAAACCAAATTCATGTTAATAATTTTAACTTTAGCAAGAATTTTCTAAAATAGGAATAGAAATTTCAATTCAAATCTAAGAAATCTTATTGGTTGCCCCGAATATTTCTAGAATTATCTCTACAGATAATTTTTAAAGACTTGAAATTGCATTTATTTATAAGTTTATCAGATTCAGAGAGAATATCAGCCTACCCTGTTTTTACCAATTTATTCTAGCATTTCAACATTAAGTTAAGTAAGAGTATCAAGAAAGTACTATAAAAAGAAAATGAAATTATGTTTCCTCATTTTCTAAGGCTTCATGGGATCTGGATAAAATGTTTCCCTAAAAAGATAAAGCTAAGAGGAATCACTGAAAATGGATGAAAAGCCTGTGAAGTATCTCAGAAAAATCTGCTCCCTTCAAAAAGAAAAGAATTAATGACTTTGCCTTTATGTCATGTAAAATATCCAATAATCTTGGCAAGAGATGCATTACAACCACACATCACATACACACACCCAACACCTTTCTTGGCATATCAGCCACCTCTGTCCCCTCAACCAATGGAATGTCCTTAGTGTAGGCTTGAGCATTAGAATCCTGAAAAATTCAGGCCAGGACATACTACAGCTACTTTTACAGAGTTAATTACATCTTCACTAAATTCAAGATATCTGACAGGATAAAGCTCTAAAGACAGTTTGTTTTAAATGTGTCCTTTCCACTCAAGGCTTAAAGAAAATCAAGCTATTCTTATTTCAAAGATTTCCTATCTACTGTCATCTCACATCACGTCTCAGTGAAACACTGTGAAAAGTGTTCTTGGAGTGTTATCAACTAAAAATTTTGCAACAAGTATGGCTTTTTGCACAGGATTTCACACTGAATAATATAGTAACATCTAGAGATTCCTAACCTAGTGGGAAAAAAAGAGAACATTTTAAAAGATATTTTAAAAAAGATGACATATGCACAATGGCTTCTCAAACAGAACCTACAGACTTGTTTTCACCATTTTACTTGCTCTGAATTATTGTTCTGAAATATGGAGCCCACAAATATGGATCTCCCAAAGTTTTATATGTTGAAAATATTCCTAAGGAGTACATCTCTCAATAAGAAGGTATGTGGAAAGGTATAGGAGAGAAAAAAAATAAACTTCATATGATAACTAAAGTCAAAAAATGTAATTGGTAGAAATGTCCCTTGGAAGAACCCAGAGAAAATGATCACTGGCTACCTTACCTTGCTTTTTTCCATTAACATTTTCTAAAATACCAGAGAGCTGGCTGTCAAAGCTGTGTTGAAGGTCACTCCTTTGCTTTTCAAGGTGGTGTTCTTCCTCAGCAATAGAAGAAAGCACATGTGGTGGCTTTTGGTCATCAAGGGTCTGATTGGGCCACTGGGACATTACGGAACACGAGTCCTTTGCATGTTGGCTAAGTCTGGGGCTCGAACTCTGGGCAGAGTCCTGCAAATCACTATTACAACAGGAGAAATGATCTACTTCAAGAAACAAGGGATTTGCATCCTCTCGACGCCAATCATTGCCTTGTTCTTCATCTTCAAAGTAAGCTTCCTGAATCTGAGTATCATCTAAGTCCTGGTCTAGCTTGTCACTCAATTTAGAGTCTTGTTTGCTTAAGTTAACCAGCGAAGCAGACAGTGTGTCTCCTGCTTGCTGGAGAGCTTCATAAACCCGAGATATCCAGGAAGACAGAGGCTGGAAGAAGTTCTGAGCATCCTGAGACCCCATGGCCAAAACCATGGCCAGCTATCTGATGTCTACAAGTCCACTTGTTCAGCTCCTTCAGTACTCTGGACTTAATGTGAACTACAGAATAAGCATGATGACAAATTAAATTGGAGGTCTCTTAATGGCTGTGAATAGTTCACTCTCAAAACTTCCCAGCTGAAACAGAGGAAAGAAATACTTACACCTATTACAACAACAACCTCAAACCCATTACCAGATACCTATAATCAATGTCAAACAACATTTGGGGACAAAAAGAGATCATCATTGAAATCTGAAAGTAGCTAAATAAAAATTACTGTGAAAGTCTAAATGTAGATTACTTCAATGCCTATTCACCTGCTCAGGCATGTGCAAAACTTCCATCAGCGGTAATGGGCTCTATTCATGTGGACTGAGAGAAGTCTATCCCCATAGACCGTACTTAACAGTGTGAAAAGGATAAATGAATCTTCATTAAGAGGCAGTTGGATATGACATTTCAAAATACAAGAAAGGTTGAATGCTTCATCTACAAACCTGCAGACCCCAGCAAGCAGGCTAACAAGCATCTCTGCTTCATGACACGAAGATTTATCCTTTCAAAGGAAATGTGTGCCTGGAATTAAAAAGCTTTTAACAGATCTTAAAGTAAGATTTTATATTTTTATGTAATTTCTACAAATCATATCTATTCTTGGGGAGCAAAGAACCACTGAAACACAGAGGGGCAAGAGGAGTATGCAGCGTACTGGAGACGTGACCCTAGCATCCCATTGCCTTTGTTTGTGTTCCAACCTCCCGAAGACAATCCTCCACAACCTCGGAAGACTCCTGAGAGACCCTTCATCCCCCAAGGTTCACAACCCAAAGGAGGCAGCTATAGGACATCGACAGAGCAACAGGGCATAATGAAGATTCTAGAGCTGAACATCTATACTTTTATACGTATACCATATACAAACATATATACATATACGTACATTTGCATGTGTATGTGTATTGTGTGTGAGTGTGGAGATATGTGTATATATATATTATTATTAATGTATTATATACATATTATATACATATTAATGCTCATCAACAGCTCAGGATGAATGCTATAAATGACCACAGAGCCTAAATTCACTCTTGCACTTAATTACCCCTCTCTTTTATAGCACTAGCTTCCTTGTTACTCAGTCCACCAGCACTCCGAGACATTTCAGCCTTCTTGTCCTTCAGCTACTGCAATTGATAGGATTGCCTACATTTTCCTAAGAATTTCTTTTTAGCTTTTTTGGGGGGGCTCTTGTAATAGCCATTCATACATACATTGATTCATCAATAAACAAATATTGATAAGTACCTATTAAGTGCTAGGCACAATACCAGGTATAAGGTAAACCTTACGTCTGTCCGCATGGAGCCCACATTCCAATTAAAGGGAAATGAGCTCTCTGCAGTTTCCCTTTATGCTAAATAATTCACGTGTCTGTCTTTCAGGCTCTTCCTTGTCTTCCCACCAACTACATATATGCAACCACTCATTGTCCTATGGTTACTCCTTGCCCCTTCATACTCATCAGCTGGGAGAGCTGACCCACCCATAAGTCTCAACACTTCTTTTTTAACTCCAAAATATACATCTCCAGCCCATAGTTCAATCCCTATATATAGGCTTGGATCTCTGGTTATCTAAGCTATTGGTTCACAAACTTTGTGTGAGAATCACCTGGTAAGCTAATAAAAAAACAGAGGCTCAGGTGGGTTGAAGGAATAGGCCCTGCATCTTTTTATTTTTGTCAAGCTCCTCAGATGATTCTGACATACACCAAAGTTTGAGAAGTGTTGATCTAAGGAAATAGCTGCACTTGGGTGTCTCACCAAAATCTCATATTCGGCCACCAAACCTAGCACACGACTTTTACTACTACAAGTGTTCAACACTCTAGGCTCACAACTGTGAATTTCTCTCTTCAACCCCGCCCCCTTCTATTCCTTCCACTCCAAGTTCTGCTATTTTTAGGTCTATGCAGACTCTTCTGTTGTGTTTTGTACAGTGATCACCTTTACAACACTAACTTCCCCAGAAATTACATACCTAGCTGGTTCCTGTCTCAAGTCTTCCCTAGCCTCAATCCATCCTCTAGGTTTGCTCACCGTAACCTGACCTTTTAGTAGGTTTATTGCCTGTCTCCTCACCTAGAATAGACATTCCTGGAGGGCAGGGATTGTATGTTTTATTCTCTAGCTTATCCACAGTGCCTAGACGTGTGCTAAGTATGTAGTCAATGCTCAATAAATGAAATAATGAGTGCTATTTAATATTCTGCATAGAATAGTATCTAGCATATAGTATATATTCAACTTTGCTAAATTGATGAATAGACCTCAGAACTGTTAAAAATATCTTAACATTACTACACAAATCCCCTGCTTGGTGATATTAAAGGGCTTTTTCCACATTTCTTCCACTCCATTTCACCACCCACAGGTTTTTTGTTTGTTTGTTTGTTTCTCCACAAATACGGTTACTAAGTTGTGCTTCACAGGATCGCAGACCTAGAAAGCTCCCTGAGAAATCACTGGGTTTAGCTTCTACCATTGTCCTTCTGGTACTTAAAAGTTTATAAGACAGAAATTGCATATCTTCCTTAATAATCCTTTCTATTGTTTTATTATACAGAGAAAACTTTGTTTCCACATTCAATCTAAAACCCTTTAATTTAAGCCAGTGTTTTCTTATCCAAACTTTGAACTAGTAACAGCTCATGTTCTTGGTCTCATATCTCTTTCTTCTATCATCTCTGTCCATCAAAGCCTCTTCACAATTTTTCTAAAAAATAAAGCTTACATCACTCCCCTAGTTTAAAAAAGAAAATCAAAAAAGAACCCCCACTATGGTTTTCCTATTACTTTTACTGCAGAATTTGAGCACTGGCAGCCTAGCTGTCAAAATCACCGTTCACCTACGTTTCTTGACATACAGTTTTTTAAAAAATTAATTTTGATTCCTCCAGTTCACTACAGTCCTCATCTCTCTCTGTTGTATGGACTCACTTGCTTCATTCATTTCTGTGTAGCCTGCCTGACCCCTGGAAGCATCTGACTTTTCAAGCCCTACATTATATGATAAAGTTCACATTCTTTACTATCGCATACAAGAGGAGAGATGCTCAAAAAGAGAACAGTCAACACTGCTTGACTGACCTTAGTGCTGGAGGGGTCCTAAAGGCCCTCCTGCAAGTTGCCAACTCTTTAACTGCCGAATCACTGGGTGTGAGTACTTCTGGGAGGTGCAACAGGATAGTAGAGGGGAGGGGGTCTCAGATCAGTGGCTATTTATCAACCATTTTGGAACTATTTTAACATTTTCACAACTCACAGAGCCTAGTCCTGACAGAATGTCTGGCTCTGTATTAGCTGTCCCCAATCACACTGCCCCACAGTGACAACTTGGCCATTCTCCACCACCCCTCAATGTGAAGTCCTCTGTACCTGTCACACTCACTAACACACTAAGCATTTTTCATAACAATGTGCTCCTGCCTGACTTCTGTTTGCTCTGCCCAGGTGCCTTCTCTCCCTCCCCCGCCTGGCAGATACTTAATAATTCATTACAGTGAAACTCCTATTGTCTATGTCAACTCTTCTACAGTCAAAGGTGTGGCCTCAGAAAGGCTTTAAATGTGCCTTTATGATATGGTTTTTTTAATTTAAATTCAAAAAATTAGCCATTAGTTTTTGGTATAGTGTTCAATGATTCATTAGTTGCAAATAACACCTAGTACTCTGTGATATAAGTTTTCACTGGATATGGTAACTATTTGTCAATCTTCCTCTTCCAGTGAATAGTGTTTAGACTTAATAACTCTAGGACCCACACAGGGTAAGGACTCTATCTAATGTTTGTTGAATGGATGGATGAATGAATGGAAGTTACTAATGAACAATTTTAAAGCTAAGTAGCCCTGATCCCTTCATTTTTCTTTATCTTTAAAGTGGAGTTAACTCACTAGATGACCCCTAATAGTTTCTTTCTGTTTTAAAACCCAAGAATTTACCAGTGTTAGGCAAAAAGTATGTAACACTGAGGCTGGATATATTCAACATTAAGTTCCCTTTTCAGATTGGTTCTATACTTTTGTCAATAACCTTTGCATGGAGCAATTGGAAAGAGGTCAAATATCAGTCTATATATGAAACAGAGTCTAATTGTTATATTCCAAAATACTAAAAAAGGAAGGGCAACCTAAAGCTGGAACCTGAAAAATTACCTAGTTAGCAACATTGGAGACCTTCTATTTTATACTAAAGCAGTCTAAAGCCAAAAGAGCTAAGTACTGGAGGAGTAACCAGGGAGATATCTTTGTTGCTTAGATAAATTTCAACTTTGTTGGTAGAGCATGCCAAAGGTAATAGCAGAGGTATACCTGGTATCCTAGTTCTTCAGGAACTTTCTTACAGCTGAAAAGACAAAGAAGCTTCTAGTATTATAATAATAACTTTCTAAAAACACATAGGAAAAGAAAAACAGTAAAGAAAAGATAGTCCAGGTCCTTGGATTAGAAGGAAAAATACATGTAGGGTCTGTGGTAGCTGAGAAGGCTCACTATTTGAAATGAAATTTCATGATATTTCATTATTATAAGAAGTACAAAAAAAAAAAGCAAAAGGTAGGTGTGCGTATGTTTAACATAAGAGCTTCTACCATAAACACTGAGGAAAGTTTACAACCTCTCAAAGTACTGAGAATAAACTAGCAATCTAATAAAGAATTAGTAACCATGAAGTCACAGGAGTAAATGGTGTAGCATAGACAATCTAGTCAATAATATCATAATAGCGTTTTACAGCGACAGATGGTAGCTACACTTGTGGTGAGCACAGCATAACATGTAGAGAAGTTGAATCACTGTTACACACCTGAAACTAAAATAACACTGTGTGTCAACTATATTCAAAAAAGTTTTTTTAAAGTATTAATAACAACCAACAAATAAAGATGAAAGGAATGCCATTGATACATTCCTAGGGGCTACATTATATTTCTTTAAATATCATTTTAATTAGAATTCTATTTTAATTATAAAAGTGTTCAATTAAAGTCAATTTAAACATAGGAGATGACTAAACAGTAAACACTCAGGAGTCTTTTTTGTAAGGGGGAGAACTATCAAATTCCTAAGCCATATGCTTTATCACATATTTTGATCATCCTCAGCAAGTGTAATTGTGAACAGAAAAGATGTGGTTCCATACCCAGAATAATAATGCTCATGGTCCTTTAAAGACTGTTAGTTAAATCTTTCTGACCCCATTTTCTATCTGATGACAGATGCTTGGAGGAAGGGAAGAAAGTTATCATCTAAGAAGAAATACTGGCTTCTGGGAGACATGCCTTAAAAGTGGATGTTATTTTGGTGAAAGATAAAGTGGAAGCCTGTATGCCTGTGTGATTTTTAAAGGATTATGAGCTCCTGGAGAGAGTCAAACACATTCTGAGAGAAAAGAAAATGTTTCCAGTAATATGGTCCCCAGGTAACCTAGCCCCAAATCAAAATCTTATACAAGTTCATCTACTGAAGTGCATTAATGTTTAGCAATTTTTAAAGGAGAAATCACTTGGAAAATCTGTTCTTATTCTCCACCAACATCTGCAGGGCGGGCATAAGCAAAAGTCAAGAATACTGGGTGTGGGGATGGGTGAAATAGATGAAGGGGATTAAGAGGTACAAACTTTCAGTTATGCAATGAATAAGTCACGAGGATGAGAAGTACAGCATAGGGAATACAGTCAATAATATTGTAATAATGTTGTATGGTGACAGATGGTAATGTAGGTAAGTAATGACATCTACCATGGTAAGCAGTTCATAATGTATAGAATTGTTGAATCACTATGTTGTATACCTGAAATTAATATAACAGTGTTTGTCAACTATACTTCAATAATAAAAAAAGTCATTTAAAAAAAGAAAACTGGGTTAATTTGAAGTGCTTTCTCATAGCCCTCAGTTAACTTCCTTGTGTCATCTATTAAATGTGGGTTACTTATCACTGACTTCTTAAGAGAGGTCATAAGGCTAATTAAGTCTATGATTTTTATGACAATTATCATGCCTTTCAGAGAAAGGCATCTTGTATCACCTGGTGTGAACAAGAAGGCTTAGAAACATGAATAACTCATGGAGTCAAAATAAGAACTACAAAATGGGCTGTAATCCATCTTTAACATGACTCAAAAGAGACTACAGGTGTTTTCTGTTAAGAGCAAATTTGTTATGTATGTGGGTAGGAATATGTGTCACTGAGATGAAATATCTTTTGTAGCATTTGTCCAAAATACGTTCTAAAGGCTGGAATCTTAAATATAAAATGGACTACTGAAGACTATTTATGTCAACAATATGGATACAATGCAGCCATATTTTCATTGCTAGGGCATGTGCAATACAACAGACCCTTCACCAGCAGGCTTCAGGTGGGAGAGGAGGGAGGCAATTAGTGTAAAGCTAAATGTGAAATTGCCTTATAATCAAAACATACTTTCATCAGTAGACATTGAGAAAAATGAGAAAGCCTGAAGAAAAGCAGTAGCAATGGCCTTGGAATCACACAAAACAAAGCTCAGTGTTGGATAATCTCTCGGTTATGGGACAGCATGGGGTAAATCACATTACCTGGGTGCACCTAAATGTCTTCATCTGCAATATGGGGAGCACTACCCCTGTCTTGCAATTCACAGTGGCAATTAGATTACACAATGTTTCTAAAGCACCTAGAACAGAGACCATTACTTAACAGGCCCTGAATATCAGTTATTCATTACCAAACCCAAACTTGTGACATTTTAAAAGGTGAAAACATATTAAACTCTTGTAGTCCTTTTTGTAACGTGCTAAGACCCCAGAAACATGATACTAACATTATAGCTAACATGTGCCAAACACTTTACAGCATGTAATGCTTTTTGACAACTTATATGAATAAAAACTCTTTATGAAAGATATTAGCCCTTCCAAGTTTATAGTTGAAAAAAACTGAGGCTCAGAAAGGACAAGGGATTTGCCCCCCAGGGTTCATATCTATAATAAAGAATGGAGCTAGTATTCCAATTCTCCTTTGATTTCCAAATTCTTGCTTTAACCACTAATCCAAATCTTCATAAGATGCCAATAAGACAGTGAAGACCTTAGAAATAAAAAATGTGAAGGTATTTTCTTCATTAGTGGCCAACGTGAGGTTCAAATCCCAGTTCATCTGACTCCAAAATCTATTCTCATTTTGTTTCCACTCCACCTCAGCCTATTTCACTAATGAAACTCTTCAAAAAAAATGAAAACTGTTGGAATTCTTTTTCTAAAATAATTGTAATGAAGTTTTTAAAAAAATATTCTGAACTACTGCC
This sequence comes from Ailuropoda melanoleuca, assembly GCF_002007445.2. Lineage (NCBI taxonomy): Eukaryota > Metazoa > Chordata > Mammalia > Carnivora > Ursidae > Ailuropoda > Ailuropoda melanoleuca. Next base: position 4,669,071 of record NC_048231.1, on the reverse strand, counting down.
TAAGTTGAGGAAGATTTATTTTAAAATATATTTTTCAAACTATCCAACAGAGAGCTTTGTGTTTGAAGATGAAAACCTCAAAAAGACTAGGGTTGGGTCAACCAGAGCTTTAAGTTGCTCAATGTTTTTTCCATTTTAACAATGACACCTTTTAGATATTCTCCAAGTTTCCTAAACCCATTCAGGATTTTAGACCATCTATTATATCCAAGGTAGAATGGCCTTCATGATTTTTTTAAGACACATATTGGATTGTGTCATTCCATGTTTGAAATGACTTAAAATTACTTCTTCTTGCTTCTAAGATATAGTCCAAAATCCTCCACAGGACTTAGGAGGCCAAGCACGCTTTGACCCCTTCTTAGCTTTAACCACTCTCTATTTGCTCTCTGTTCTTCAGTATCTTGCCCCTTCCCTTCAGCAACTTACTTCTACAGGCTCCTCCCACTGGCTCCACTGGCCAAGACTGTCTTCCTCCCTCCAGGCTTCCTTCCTGTCCCCCAAAGCCCATCCATCTCTTTTCAAGGCTCAGCCTGACAACCAGCTCCCCATAATTCAGACTCAATTATGTCTCCCTGAAATAGTCTCTTTAAAAAAAAAATTTTATATATTTATTTAATGGGGGGGGAGAGGAGCAGAGGGGGAGGGAGAGGGATAAGCAGACTCTGCACTGAGCATGGAAACTGACGCAGGGCTCCATCACTTGACCCTGAAATCAGGACCTGAGCTGAAACCAAGAGTAAGCCACTTAACCGACTGAGCCACCCACTTGCACCTAAAATAGTCTCTCTTAGCACCTTTTATTCCTTCTTATTAACACTTACTATATTATAATTGTAGGGTTTTGTTTTTAATCCTCCACCTACCTCCTCTCTGGTAACCCTCAGTTTGTTCTCTACAGTTAAGAGTCTGTTTCTTGGTTTGTCTCTCTCTTTTTTTTCCCTTTGCTTGTTTTGTTTCTTAAATTCCACATATGAATGAGATCATATGGTATTTGTCCTTCTCTGACTGACTTATTTCTCTTGCTCTCTTTTTTTTTTGACTGTTAAAGCCTATTTTTTATTTCATTTTTTAATTTTTTTTCTTACTCTCTAACTCTACCCATGTTGTTGCAAATGGCAAGATTTCATTCTTTTTATGGATGAATAATATTCCATTTTGTGTGTGTGTGTGTGTGTATAACATCTTCTTTATCTATTCATCAGTTGATGGACACAGGCTGCTTCCACAGTTTGTCTATTATAAATAATGCTGCAAGAAATAGAAGGGTGCATGTATCCCTTTGAATTAGCCATTTCATATTTTGGGGGTAAATATCCAGTTGTGCAATTCCTGGATCATAGGGTAATTCTATTTTTAATTTTTTGAGGAGCCTCCATACCATTTTCCACAGTGGCTACACCAATTTGCATTCCCACCAACAGTGCAAGATGATAGCTTTTTCTCCACGTCCTCACCAACACTTGTTGTTTCTTGTGTTTTTGATTTTAGCCATTCCAACAGGTGTGAGGTGTTATCTCACTGTAGTTTTGATTTGCATTTCTCTGATGTTGAGTGATATTGAACATCTTTTCATGTGGTTGTTGGCCATCTGTTTGTTTTCTTCAGAGAAATGTCTGTTCATGCCTTCTGTTTCTTTATTGGATTATTGTTTTTTGAATATCAAGTTGTATCAGTTCTTTATATATTTTGGATACTAACCATTTATCAGATATGTCATTTGCAAATATCTTTTCCCATTCTATAGGTTGCCTTTCAGTTTTGTTAATTGTCTCCTTTGCTGTACAGAAACTTTCTATTTTGATGTGGTCCCAATAGTTTACTTTTTGCTTTTATTTCCCTTGCTGCAGGACACATATCTAGAAAAATGTTGCTACAGCCAATGTCAGAGAGATTATTACCTATGCTCTCTTCAAGGATTTTTATGGTTTCAGGTCTCATACTTAGGTCTTTAATCCATTTTGAGTTTAGTTTTATGTACGGTGAAAGAAAGTGGTCTAGTTTCCTCTTTTTGCATGTAGCTGTCCAGTTTCCCCAACACCATTTATTGAAGAGAGTTTTTCCCATTGTATATTCATTCCTCCTCTGTCAAAGATTAATTGACCATATAATTGTGGGTTTATTTCTGAGTTTTCTTTTCTGTTCTATTGATCTATGTGTCTATTTTTATGCCAGTACCATACTGTTTTAATTACTACCATTTGTAATATGACTTGAAATCTGGAATTGTGATACCTCCAGTTTTGTTTTTCTTTTTCAAGATTGCTTTGGCTATTTGAGTCCTTTGTAGCTCCACACAAACTTTAGGATTGTTTGTTCTAGTTCTGTGAAAAATGCGTTGGTATTTTGTTAGGGATTGCATTAAACCTACAGATTGCTTTGGGTAGTATAGACATTTTAGCAATATTTTTTCCTCCAACTTGTGAGCATGGACTGTCTTTCCAGTTCTTTGCATCATCTTGAATTTTTTTCATTAGTGTTTTATAGTTTTCAGAGTACAGTTCTTTCACCTCTTTGGTTAAGTTTATTCCTAGATATTTTACTGTTTTTGGTGCAATTGTAAATGGGATTATTTTCTTAATTTCACTTTCTGCTTAATTTCACTTTCTGCTTCTTCCTTATTAGTGTATAGGAATGCAACAGATTTCTGTATATTGATTTTGTATCCTGCAACCTTACTGAATTCAATTATCAGTCCTAGTAGTTTTTTGGTGGAGTCTAGAGTTTATAATTGTAGCTTATTGATAACTTATGTAATTATTTCTTTTAACATCTGTCTTCCTCATTAAACTAGAAGCTCTATGAGATCAGGTAACAGGTTAGTTTTGCCTTTGCCTATTGTTAGCATTTAGTTGCATGACTACCATAGAAGAGACAATCAATGGTTGTAAATACCTGAATATACCTTTTGCAGAGTCTCAAAGGGATCCATCACCACTACCACCATCACTGCTATGAAGAATACAGATTGGTGAGATCTGAAAGATACCCTGCAACCAACAATTATACCATTTTAATTTGGATCCCACTATGTTTGTGATGAAGAAAATATGAATCCTATATCTAATGAAATTTTTGTTTACAGCCAGAAAACCATTCCAGCACAAAGTATTAATCTATTATACATGTTTCTACTAGGTCTTAGGACATGGCCTCATATTCTTATTTATACTGGCCCCCTTCTGTCTATGAATGAACATATCAATACTCTTAAGTTGGAACTCTCAACCTAAATCAATGCTAACAAGTGTTCAGTATTTTTCCTTATGTTTTCCCTCTTCGTTTGTTTACATAAGCTTCAAACTAAGCAGAGAGTAAAATTGTTCATTACAAAAATGACTATTGCTACGCATTTTATCTCCTTCATTAGTGGTTATCAAAATAAGGTCTCCTGGGGTCCTTGATGACTCGGCTCTTAGAATAGTAATGCTAATAACATGACAATATCAATACTTCTGTGTCTGGCAAACATTAATAATCAGTTCCCCCTGGGAGCCCATCAAAAGCAGCAGACTTAATGGGATCTTTGTGGTTGCAAACACAAGGAGGTTAGGTGGGTGGTACATGACGTCTCTCAGTCCTGCCTGGCCAAAGTGGTCCTAAGCAAAGAACATTTGAAAACACTCCTTTCACATTTCCCTTCCCACTGGTGGGGAATTTCACATAAGAACTGGGAGCACTGTTTTCTCAGCACAATAGTGGATCCAAATGTTCTTAACTAATTCTATATACACATGTGACCTATTTTATAACATTATATATAGTTACACAGATTGTATTTATTCAGTTAAATCAAAATGCTAGTTATATTTCTATTTTAAGCCAACAATGCCCATTTTTTACTTTTTCCTTCTCTTTTGCTTTCAATCCTTCCAATTTCTCACTAAAAGATATGAAAGCTTGATGGCTGAGAATTAACAAATGCCCCTGAAGACTTCTGTTAGCACAGTTCAGTCCAACGAGGATTTACTACCATCACCCATAATGAATGAGATTCTACTTTCTAGTAATGAAATACTAACCTTTCATTCCAAAAAGCATACTGGTATAAATGTGAGTCCTATGATAGAGCAGCTAATGAAAACAAAAATCCTCCAACTGATATGGAAAGTGACATTTCACATTGGTATACCATTTCTAAACACAGTCCCACACAAAATACACATTCTGGTTAGTTTGAGATGCTTTGGGGAAAATTCGAAATGGAACTCTTGCCCTAAAATACTATTAAAATGAATACCAGTTTAGGTCTTTGACTATAAAGCCAACCCATGAGAAAAATTTAAAAAATTTTAAACTCTGACATTTTTCCAACATAGAATGATGAGCTACTGAGTATACCTTTAGTAAGCATGACTTGTTTAGGGGCAGAAGAGTGATAAAAGGATTTGGGAAGATTAAAAAAAAACTTAAAAAAAAGGAGAGAACTTTCTGCTAAAGAGTTCAGGTAAAGCATTGAGAATTTCACCATACTTTCTACAATGTGCCTTAAAATGCCATGACTTGTATTTTGTTTCAACCGCCAGGGAAAGCCACCAGAGAACAAAAGCCTGGAAATACTGGCTCACAGTGTGCCCATCCCCATCCCCCATCATAGGGGACAGGGCGACTCTACCCAAACAGGGTTGCCTGAGTATCAGCGCGGCAGGCCTCTCCCCCAGAAGGCAGGCTGAAAAATCAAGAAGCCCATATCCCTAAGGTTCCTATAAAACAAGTGCACACTGCCTGGGTCCTGGTCAATAATTTGGGCTCTGGGCAATCACGCAACCTCTCCTCATCAGAATGACGAGAAGGAGAAATCCCCCCCAGCAAAGAAAAGACAATGAGTCTGTGGCCTCTGCCGCAGAACTGATGGATATGGATATAACCAAATTGTCACTAATGGAGTTCAGAGTAACAATGGTCAAGATGATGTGTAGGCTTGAAAAAACTATTAATGAAAATATTAATGACAATATAGAATCTCTAAGGGCAGAAATGAGAGTGAGTCTGGCAGAAATTAAAAATTCTAGGAGCCAAATGCAGTCAAAACTAGAGGCTCTGATGGCCTGGGTGAATGAGGCAGAAGAACGTATCAGCGAATTGGAGGATGGGTTAGTAGAAGAGAAAGCTAAGACAGAAACTTGGCTCAAAAAAAATCCAATCTCAAGAATGTAGGTTACGGGAGATTACTGACTCAATGAAACGTTCCAATGTCAGAATCATTGGCATCCCCGAGGGGGTGGAGAAAAACAGAGGTCTAGAAGAGATATTTGAACAAATTGTAACTGAAAACTTCCCTAATCTAGCAAGGGAAACAAGCATTCGTGTCCAAGAGGCAGAGAGGACCCCTCCCAAGCTCAACCATGACAAACATATGCCACGTCATGTCATAGTGCAATTTGCAAATATTAGATCCAAGAATACGGTACTGAAAGCGGCCAGGGCAAAGAAATTTCTCACGTACCAAGGCAAAGGTATCAGAATGACATCAGACCTGTCTACACAGACCTGGAATGAGAGAAAGGGTTGGGGGGGGGCATTTTTAAAGCTCTTTCAGAGGAAAACATGCAACCAAGGATCCTTTATCCAGCAAGGCTGTCATTCAGAATTGATGGAGAAATAAAGACCTTCCAGAATCGCCAGTCACTGGCCAATTTCGTAACCATGAAACCAGCCCTACAGGAGATATTAAGGGGGGTTCTATAAAAGTAAAAAGGCCCCAAGAGTGATACAGAACAGAAAGTCACAATCTATAGAAACAAAGACTTTACTGGCAACATGGCATCATTAAAATCATATCTCTCAATAATCAGTCTCAATGTANTCTCAATGTAAATGGCCTAAATGCTCCCATAAAATGCCACAGGGTTGCAGATTGGATAAAAAGACATGACCCATCCATTTGCTGTCTACAAGAGACTCATTTTGAACCTAAAGATACATTCAGACTGAAAGTAAAGGGATGGAATACCATCTTTCATGCCAATGGACCTCAAAAGAAAGTTGGGGTAGCAATTCTCATATCAGACAGATTGGATTTTAAACTAAAGATTATAGTTAGAGACACAGAGGGCACTATATTATTCTTAAAGGATGTATCCAACAAGTGGATATGACAATTATAAATATATATGTCCCCAACAAGGGGAGCAGCAAGATACACAAGCCAACTCTTAACCACAATAAAGAGACATATAGATAAAAATACACTAATAGTAGGGGACCTCAACACTCCACTATCAGCAATAGACAGATCACCTAAGCAGAAAAAACAAAGAAACAAGAGCTTTGAATGCCATACTAGATGAGTTGGACCTCATAGATATATATAGAACACTACACCCCAGAACCATAGAATACTCATTCTTTTCTAATGCCCATGGAACATTCTCAGGAATAGAGGATGTTCTGGGTCACAAAACAGGTCTCAACTGATAGCAAAGGACTGAAATTATTCCCTGCATATTCTCAGACCACAATGCTTTGAAATTGGAACTCAAACACAAGGAAAAATTTGGAAGAAACTCAAACACTTAGAGACTACGAACCATCCTGCTCAAAATAATTTTAAAAGAAATATTCAAATGCCCTAAAGATAAGGTTTTCTCCATCACCGTCCTCTTACATTAAGTGCCCCACACTTATGTGGGATGACAACTGTAAATTGCCACTCTACAGTCAATGCTCACTGGAGAAAAACAAAAAAAAAGAAAAGTTTTAAAGCAGATAGCGATTTCTTTCTATAACACTGACATTAATTGTTCCTAAGTTTTAAGAACTGTTTTGAAGACCCAGAGTATAGAAACTAAGAAAACAAGATTCAAAATGTTTTTGGAGTTCCTAAATTCACACACTTCAAATAATACCTGTCGCCTTGTTGTTAAACCTCACTCAGCAAGCCTAGAATAACACAGACTTGCAATTATTATGAGAGTTTTTGTGAATAAAGCATTTGCTCCTTTAAGTGGGTTTTAGAGGGATGCAGATATTTTTATGGAAATGTGTAACCATAGACATGTCTTTTCTTTTACTGTCATATGTCAGGCTAAGAAAATGATGATACTTTAAAGCTGTTACTCCAATAACTAGCTTAAAAACTGATTACTCAAATAGCTAGTTAAGTATATAAACTCATAGACACCCACTTTAGTGCAGAAAATGATCTGTGCTACTAACTATTTTACACAAACAATAATCCTTTCTCCTTGCCGCCCACCTATCAAGTGAAGTTTTCTTTTTATTTAAGGCATGTGTCTCTTTAAAGTATAATAAGCATTGCTGTCTTGTTGACAAGAGAAGCACAAAAACCTAATGTCCTCCAATAAATGTAACTTTTACCACCTATGGTATCCTCCAGACACTATGTATCTCTGGAAGATGTCACAAAGAGAACAACTGTTGTTAATTATGCCATTCTTTCACACCTGTAAAAGCACAAGCTCTAAACTTACGAGCAATCTCCTGATCTATAAATGAAAGTAACACGTTCATCTCCACTACATTAAAATCCCTCAAAGCTACCCATAAAGTTGGTGAGTTAGTTTCAGTATCTCCATTCAAAAGGATTTAAGTTTAAGGCCTCCTCATACAATACTGAGGATGTGTGCTGATGGAGGGGAGAAAGAACTTCAATCCACCAAGCAATAAACATTTAGTGGGTGCCTCTATGTGGACTGCCAAGGTTGACAGAGGTCTACCTAGAACTCTGTCATAAAATTCCATGCTATGGCTATTTCTAATGCAAAAAGGCTCCAGAGTTTCTACCAAAATTAAGACTCAGGACTATATACGTTAGATATATAGACATACACACACACCTCCATATGTTATAGAGTCATTGGAAAAGTGAAAACTCATGAAAGAAATTTTCTACAGTTTCTGAAATAGTGATGTGTGTTTAGGGAGTTCTCAAACTTAGGTGTTAAACATTTCCACAGCATACTTCCAGAGAGCTTCAGATTTGTTTTTATTAATATCCTAGCATCACAGAGGAAGCTCAAATGCCACAAGAATCTGTTTCTAAGGTAGCTCATTATATACCCTTCTATAAATAGCCCAGAAAGCAGAGCTCCCCATATTCTAATTGTAAATGCGCCCAGATTTGTCAAAGGTCCTCTGAACCCTTAATCTAATGTCTCCCATCTCTAGTAATCAGCTAGCGTGTAACATGTTCATTTACTGGGTCAAATTCTTGAGCAGGGGATAATAACCCATCATCTAAGTTGCCAGAAAACAAATAGTAAAAGATGAGAGATTTTAAAGGGAGAGATCTATTCGCTCTATTTTCCAAGGAAAACAAGGAAATGGAGACAATAGAGTTTAGTTTAGAAATGAATTGTCTTTGTTAATAATTGTTGAAATTGAGTGATGGGTACGTGGTGTTCATTATATGATTCTTTCTCTACTTTCCTGTCTAAGAATTTCTATAACAGAAAGTTTTTAAAAAGTGATCTCTCCCCAACCTCCCTACCATTATACACGGAAGGAAACAAGAACACAAACAGAGGTGTGAAGAAAGCACCTGTGATGGTTAACTTCATAGGTCAACTTGATTGAGCCGCAGTGCCCAGTTATTTGATCAAACATTACTCTGGATATTTCTGTGAGGGTGATTTTTGTGGATGAGAGTAATATTTAAATTGGTAGACTTTGTGTAAAACAGAATGCCCTCCATAATGTGGGTGAGCCTCATCCAATCAGTTGAAGACTTTAACAGAACAAAGATTGACCTCTCAAGAGCAAGAAGGAATTTCACCAGCAGATAACCTTTAGATTTCAACTGCAACATCAGCTTCTCCCTGGATTTCTAGTCTATCAGCCCACCCTGTAGATTTTGGACTTGCAAGCCTCTATAATCGTATAAACTAATTCCTTGAAATAATCTCTCCCTCTCTCTCATTCTCTCTCCCTCTCTCCATTTCCATAAACATAAAATGGAGAGTGCTCTATATCTCTATTATTAAAGACGTTTATATTTATATAAACTATTTAGATATAGGCATAGGTATGGGTTTAGTTAGATAGCAATAGATATAAATTTAGATATAGGGTAAGATAACTAAAAAGTCTGTAGTGGCTATTAGGAGTTTATTAATGAGGATTCTCCAGAGAAAAAGAAACAATATTATGTGGTATGTGTGCATGTATGTGTGTGTGTTTCTTTCTCTACCCAACAATGAGCAAGATGTGTCCAACCCTATCCAGAGTAAATCTTCCCACCTTATCAATTATTATTTTAATCCCCAACAGTATTTGTAACAATCTATATTTTGTCTCTTTAATGTCAATTTTGTTTTTGTCTCCCTTCATCCAAAAATTTAATCAACTAATTTCCATGGGAGTAAGGACTAACATCTTTCTTTTTCACCATTTTATTTCTAACACTGAGCACACTGTAGTATAACACAGACTCCCAACAAATAATACTGAATGGATGAATGAATACTCTCAAACCAGCAACTTCTCAACTAGGTTCTTTGGAATTCTCACCCACCAAACAAGGTACAATTAGTCATACTTTGATAGGTCCACTGAGAAGTAGTCTCAATTATTTGTGTCTTAATCAAGTCAATAAAACAAGTACCTAGACAACACAATGAGACATACCATGGCTTGTCTTAATGTTCAAACTTTTACAGCACCTGAATTCTCAATTTTTCATCTCATGTATTATGTTGAATCATATGAAACATCCAATCTACAAAAAGAGTAATTTCATAGAGTTCAACCTAATACAACACATAGTTAGAGAAATGCATATTCTATGCAAATTAAGGCCTTAAACTCAAAAGAGAAATTACTTTTCAATTTAGATTATCGAAAAGTGAATCTTCCACTCTAGGTACTACCCTTCAAGTTGGGTCGTTTTGCATATTCCTCATTGGGGAACAATGACATAAGAAGTATAGAGGGGCTATTCCATTTATCCTACTATTTCAGAGCAAAAAGGTGGGGAAAAGATGGAGGAGTAGTTTTAAAAATTATCCAATCCATAACTCTAAAACAAATTATCACACAATCCAGAAGTGTATAAACTGTATAAAAAGCATTTCAGTGGCATGTATACTTTTCAGTTATCCTATTAGAAAGAAATAGGGGTGGGTCGCCTGGAAAGCTTAGTCAGTTAATTGTCCAACTCTTGATCTCAGCTCAGGGTCATAAGTTCAAGCCGCACATTGGGCTCCATGCTGAGTGTAAAAGGAAGGAGGAAGGAAGGAAGGAAGGGAGGGAGGGAGGGAGGGAGGGAGGAAGGAAGGAAGGAAGGAAGGAAGGAATATAATATTGAACTTTTTTTTAATTCCAAAATATTTGATTCATTTACAATTCATCTGAGTTGTCCAAAGCCAGAACCAATGCACAGATCTACAGGCGAAGAAGCCTAGACTCTGGGTACGGGTAAAATAAAATACAGTGTTAAAGATGATATCCAAAACCTTCCAGTAGCGTATGGATTGTACTGTGTTTACAGTACCCTTAAAAAAAAAAAAAACCACCCTTTTCTGCCTATAATTAATCCATCAATCATACTAGACATAGAACAAAGAAGTTTATGCTGGTTACTTACAACAAGATGAGCACGTGGCCAAATGTCCCTCTCACTTCAAGGAGCCAAAAATAAATAAAAAAGTGAAACCATTCTTATCTGCTGGTGAGTACCCTTTATATTTTTATTTATATATCTGTTTCAGATCATGATTGATACCATTTTGTAAAGTTTGTCATTGATCTTTCTTATTTGGGTGTAAAAGGAAAACATAATGTCAAAATCATTCAGAAAACACTGGAAGTTTTATTAATGGGACAGCCAAATTCCACTGTTTGGGTCAAATTCACTAAAAGTTTGTAAAATTCTCTGAATCTTGACTATGAATTGGAATTGGTTGTAATTTGGCAACTCTGAGTAATTTCATAAAGTTAGTACTTTTTCTAAATATCTTATTTTTTTAATGCCTGTACAGAAGTAAACTGCTGGTTGTGTCACGGTATGTGCAGGGCTTTGGAAAGGGAAAATATCATAAAGAGAAAAGCTTGCTTGATGACCAAGGCAGAATTGAATTGAACTAGTCAGGGTGGGGAACCACCAGATGGATACCTTGTGAGCAGAAGCAAGGTGGATTTCGCCAGTGTTAACGTTCTGTTCGCACACTATCATTCTTGACCTGAAGGGGGGAATTAGCTGTGAACCTACCCCCACGTCCATCAGTGGTGCTCCACCCTGGCCACACCTTTAAGTCACCTAGTATTCTTTGTAAAGCATATGATTTGCCCTGCCACTGTCACTCTCCATTCTGATTTAATCAGTTTGCAGTAGGATTTGGGAACCGTTTTTGTTTTGTTTTTTAAGTTTCCAGAATTGAGACCCAGTGTAGTTCAACTGGGCTTACAGTTGGAAAGCATGTTAACTGATGATTACAATCCATATAGTAAACATTTGAGAAGGTTTTGTTGCATCTCCTTGTAAGAATCATTCTAACCCCAGATGGGGCATGTGGAATACCACTGAGGAAATTGGAGAAAAGAGAATTTTGCATCCAATTCTTTATCAACTCTCCTAATTTGGAATGATTAAAAACCACTTCCAGGTTATGGTTTCACCTCCTTTTCCCCTTGTAATGGCTGAATGGTGGCCCCCAAAAAAGATATGCCCATGTCCTAATCCCTGGAACCCATGAATGTTGGAAGGGTCTTTGCAGATATAGTTAAGGATCCTGAGATGAGATCTTCCTGGATTATCAAGATATGACCAAAACCCAGTAACAAATGACACAGAGAGCATAGGCACACATAGGAGAAGGCATTGTGAGAATGGAGGCAGAGCTTGGAGCTAAGAGACTGTGGCCCTGCTGACACTCCGATTTTAGACTTCTGGTCTCCAGAATTGTGCCAAAAATAAATTTATGTTGTTATAAGACACCAAGTTTGTGACATTTTATATGGCAGCCACAAGAATCCAAACCTCCTTTTCCTTACTTTTTCCCATCCCAGAAGTTCAAAAGCATGACGTAGTAGCCTGAGTTGGAAAGATTCGGTGGGCAGAAAAAAAGTGTGAAGGTCTGGGCCTCTGGCTTTGGGTGCTCTTTGACGTAAGTCCCAGCTCTGCTACTTAATGGCTTGGGGGCGGGGGGGGGGGGGGGATGGCCCCCCGCCCCCCCGTT